>NW_015112818.1:250304-255506 GCF_001443285.1 Poecilia latipinna
AATTGAAGAAATACTAAAATTATATATTATGACAATTAAGTATAAGTATTCATATAAATAATTATGAAAGTATCAATAAATTGAATTAAAAATCATTTTTATATATTTTACAACTCCACTGAAATTTGTCCCTAGTTTTTGTCAACACCGTCAGAAATGAAAATAATGTAAAAAAAAAAAAAAAAAAATCAGGCATTATTGGGGGGCACCAGAACTTCTGAGGACCCCATGACGTCTTTTCTCTTCCTTTGCTAAGGGGGCTAGTTAGCTCTGGTTAGCTTATGTTATTCTTTAGTTTTTTCTGTTTTATTCCTAAGTTGCTCGTCGCAACCATGATGTGTCAACACCATAACTGACAATTTCAAAACTTTGATGACATTTTCTGAAATAAAAGCTTAATTTTGGTAAACTGTAAAGATTTCATGGACCCGACGAGCTACAGTATGGCCTCCTTCAGAATAACATCATATAAATTGAGATAGTTTGGCTTTTTGTCAGCTCCGTCAGAGTTTTTGTGACTCTTTCAGTGAAATTGTTGACAAATCTCACTTTAGTGTGCGATTAATTCATTTTAATGTATTTTACATAAATTGCATTACTTCAGACGTATCAAGTTTTTCATTTTACTCACTAGTTTGTCACCACCTTCAGTTCTGTGTCAACTCCGTCATGCACTGTCAACTCCGTCAGATGGATTTTTTTTTGTTTTAAATAATATTTATTTTGTTTCTTGAGAAGCATTTGTCTGTAAAATGAGTAAAAATATCACTAATAGGGTATTTTAAAAATCATGTTATATTTATTTTTGTCAGATGTTGACAAAGTTCTGGGTCAAGTCGATTAAAAATTTAATTAAAAAAAATGCAACTGGGAGCCTGCACCTTAGCATCTTTACATTTCCAAAACATTATTTGTCATATTTGAAAGTTGTTAAAGGAAATCTTACGCTTCTTGTTGTTTGTATTAATATATTTCTACTATCTATTTTTTGTAACAACTTCCTTCTTTTTAAAAAAATATAAAATGAAAGCGTATTACTGAACTCCAATAACAAAAGTAATAAGTGTACCCAGTTAATTATATGATCAGTGCACATATAAGATGCGTTGAATCATTTTTTCGTCGACATTATTTTATTTTTTTTTATTTTTTGGAGCAGTTTGTCTTTTTCAGCTCTAGATGTCGCTAACTCCCATGTAAAATTCATCATTTTTTGTGCGAGTGAAGGGAACATGCGATTATTTTTTAAAGCATTGGACGTAAAATAAGTTTTTTCCCCCGTGCTGTACTTTCTAAGCTAATATTACACTTACTACTTTATAAATAAAACATGACATCAATAATGAAACTTTAAGTGCCACAAATGAGTCAATTTTAGCTTTTGGTATTGATCATTTATGTTTGTTTGTTTGTTTTAACCAGATAGGTCTTTGCAGCAAGAGAAAATGGAAGTCATAGTCATAAGCCTTGCATTTTAATGTGTAACTGTTTCATCCTGTAGTTTTGTGAAAAATGGATGAGAATTAAAAGTTATATACCATATGAAGCTGTTGAAGCAGTGAAGTGTGTGATAAAAAATAAGCATTCTGCAAAGAAAAATTAAAGCCATGTGAAGAAACATGAGAGGAGTAGTTAGCTTTATACATCACTTTGTTGGTATGTCTAAAAGCAGGTGAATTATGCAGCCAAAGGTCGATATATATATATTCTTTGGAAACATGTTTTCCCCATTATCAGACATGAGGAGAAACAGATGCATTCTTGTAAGCTACTGAGAAAGGGAGGAGTCTTGATCCTTCACTTGGACGGACGGTGTGTTGAGAGAGATAAGAAAAGCCCGCCATGCCCCAACCTGCGCCTACTAATGCTTGTATATTTCTACATGCCTTACAAGGGAATAGAGGCCAGGACTGTTCTCACAGGTCACATTTTACAGACCTTACATAATCAGTCGTTACATTTTTCAACTTCTAAACCAAACCTGAAGATAATTTAAGCATTATGTATTAGCTAAATGGTGTGTTTCATCAGAATTATTGTGTTAAAAGTAAATTTTATGTTTTGGGACAGCTTTGGATAAAGTACTTTAAGTGTTAAAATAGAGGGCACAACGCTTTATGTTGCCTGGTAACAAGGCCTTTATGTCTGGGTGTTCCTCTGGTAACACTGGGTGGAGAGAAAGAAAGCCACTGTCAACACAGTTGTGGTTCAAAATGTGCGCCGGATTCCTTGGAATGTAACTATGTATTCGTGTGTGACGCAATCAGTCACAACCTCCTTTTGGAAAAAATGATCAGCTGTATCCATAACAATACTCAAAACTACAGAGAGTGACTCACACTCATTTTATTGGTTTATGTACTGTGAAAAGGGCAGATTAGTTTAAGGATTAAATCATTGCCAGTCTGACGTTTATATTAAAATAATTATGATTTTATTATTATATTTTGTTTTTCCACACACAGACATTTAAAGAACAGCTAATGATTGAAAGCGGCATGTTAATAGATTAGAGGTCACACCCAAAGGATTCCACTTTCTGCAATTGCAACATTTGGAGGAAAACTCTGTTTCATAAGGCTGATGAGGCCAAGGATGACTGGTGAAGAAAAAATATATATACCTTCCTGTCTTAGCCATCACTTACATGTGAATATTTCAATATTATTTCATTCTATTTACCTTGCTTTATTGATTTTATTCTTGACTGTAAGAATTCCTGACTAATTTGTGAGTAAAAGCAAAAACTTCCCCTTAAAGCCTGCAACAAAAACTAAAATTCTAAACATATCCAGACGTATTTTCCAAAATAAAGTGAATTACTAATTTCTAAAATTCAGCTTACAGATTTGGGGGAAACAATGTCATCAAAACTGAAAATTGCTTATGGGTTAGAGTCCTGTGGAGTTATATTTTTGTGAAAGTTATTTGTTTGAGTTTGGAGAAAAACAATAAACTATGAAAAAGTTTTCCATAATAGTATTAGAAACTTCCATAAGCAAACCAATTCTTTTATTTTGAAAATCTCATTGCTTCTGTCTATAGTAACTGTGTTTGACTTGACCAACAGAGAGACTATTAGTCTTCAGTGGGAGGAGAATCATTTACACAGTGAGGAGCTATTTACACACGTCGTTTCCACTGTAACGAAGTTGGACTGAGGTAGAGGCAGCTTTATCCGGATAGTTTGTATCTCCCTGTTATGGAGGTTTTACTGGACACCCGCAGACAGAGAAAACTCCTCATCCTGTACCTATTTATTGGGACTGTTGCAGGTCAGTAATACGGCACCGGCGATTTGATGTCTAGAAATAGATATCAAATCTAACAATAGATTTGATATTGTTGTACAGGCTATGTTGTCACCTATAAAAAGCAGTTTAAGTTTTATTTGCCTAATATCATGGTTACTTTGACAAATAAGAACGCCTTTATTTAAAAATAACCTAGACTTTAACAACTACGTCTAAGTCACAGTCTTAAAACAGATTTTTCTTTTAAACGCCACATATATGTTTTAGAATTTTACGTTTTAAGATTAAGCATATTAGAAATGTATCAATTTTGCTTAGAGAGAAGGCTTAGAATATAAAACGTTCACAGTAGTTTAGGGTGTGTACTACTACTATTATTATTCAAAACACCTAAGCCACAGCATACGACAAATAGACAATGTAGTACATATTTAAATTCCCATGGTGGGGGGAAAAAAACCTTTGCCTTTTACCTAAATTACATCCTCATTTACATGCTGCCTCTGGGATTGTATGATGTGCATATTACATACAAATTACATGTTAATATTTTTTTCCCGGTAATAAACCTCGTTGTGTTCACACAAAAATGATAATTTATTATTTAGCATATTAGCTAAAAATAAAATATTTTGTAGAAGCATTTTAAAATTACCAAATATCACAATAAGTTTTGTGTAGCCTGGTCATTGCCTTCCAACGCAATTCCGCTCGTTTCTAATCTCACTTCATTGCTTCATCAGGATTTTCTCCTATCGAAGTGGATTCCTCTGGAAGAATTTCTTCCGGGCCAATCAGTGAACAGAGGGAGAAGTTGTGAACAATGATATTTTCTGCCCTATTTTGGAATTGTAGTCTGCCTGAGTTTTAACAATGGCACCGGAGGAAGTGAACAAAGCCGTTATGTCCGTGTTTGCCACTTCCAAATATTGAATTAACATTAACAGTCCTCTAGTTCAGCTCAGCTGAGTTCCCCCCTTCACAGTATAGGATTGTTTACAGTGCTGGGCATTTCCGATAAGCCTCATAGAATAGAACTGGCGCATTACGTCATGGCCAAACGTAGCATGTGGGTAAAATTTAAAACTCAGGTCGAGTCCACACCTCAAGCAAGAAACCGTTTCTCAGTAGCTGAGAGTCCAGACTCTTTGTACAGAGTAAAGCAAAGTGTAGATCAAGGGGCTGTTTTTTCTTAATTTTTATTTTTATTTTCTCCTAGCGGAATGTTCTAAACCTGAACCTGGAATGAACATGGTTCTCACCGACGAATCTCTCCTAAAAAATGAATTCCTAGAGGGTTCTGAGGTCACATTACAGTGCAGCAATGGATATGAAAATGCAAGTGGCTCTGGGATCATGAACTGCATTGATAACAAGTGGACTGAGCCAGATCTCAACTGCAAGAGTGAGTCCTGTCTGACTGTCTTATTACATCTGATGAACACAGTATCCAATATGCTTTATGTGGTCATCTTGTCTCTATATAATACTACACTTACGTCTGTTTTGTGTCCGTGTGTGTGTTTTTGTTTTTATATCAAAGAGAAAGACTGTGGTTTGCCTAAAGCAGAGCCACACATGGAATTTAATATCAGCCAGGGTACTCTGTTTGGTTCAGTGGTTAAAGTAACCTGTGAAGAAGGGTATGTATGATTCCACATATTTAAATTTTGTAATTATTTGCTTAAATGCCATGGTGTTATCTCAGGAAATCAAGTGCATGCCTTGACTTGGAGCAGTTTGACTAATAGGAGTGTTTTTGTTGATTGCTGCAATACCAGCATTTCTGCACCATACAACAATCTGATATTTGTCAAGATCTCCATTTGGACATGTCCGCACATTTAAAAAAAATGTTTAGTCAACAAAATTTGTTAAAAAAAAAAAAAAATATATATATATATATATATATATATATATATATATATATATATATATATATATATAT
>NW_015112818.1:258605-275400 GCF_001443285.1 Poecilia latipinna
TATATATATATACTACTCAAAAAAATAAAGGGAACATTTCACTTTAATTTTGTGTGTGGCTCCAAACCCAGGCCTCCATTGGTTAATAAATTTGATTTCCATTGATGATTTGTGTGTGATTTTGTTGTCAGCACATTCAACTTTGTACAGAACAAAGTATTCAATGAGAATATTTCATTTATTCAGATCTAGGATGTGTTATTTGAATGTTCCCTTTATTTTTTTTGAGTTTTCTAGCATCCACCTAAAAGTTTTTGGTGTCACCCAACGCTGACTGGTGTTTCATCCACTGTGAACAAAAGTCTGTCTCCATCTAGAAAAAAAAATATGCTGCCCCCATATTTTACTCTGGATTCTTTTATTACGTGCTGTGTTTTTAAAACTTACTTCTTGGAATGTTGGCCCAGTAGTTTAAAATATGGTTTCATCGGCTCATACCACATTCTTCCATGAGGATTTTGGGATCATAGCCAATGTTATTTTTGGGAAGAAAGCTAGTCTACATCCTACTTAAAGGGAAGAGAATGACTCTATCTAAAAAGAGTAAATTCAAAATATAAAATTCGTAGCCTAATTGTTAAAAATTAAGCCCTTCTCGCAAAGCTGAACTTTATTTAAGGTTCATCAGATTCTATCATTCATTTTTATTTCTTTTGTCTTTATACAGTTACCAGATCAGTGGATCAAGCTTCAAACAGTGCCTTACAAAAGGGTGGTTTGGAAAGGCATCATGTAACAGTAAGTGTTGTTCAGTTTGAGCTATTTTCTTTTTTCTACACAGTTGTTTCTATTACATGTTTGAACATGTAACACCAATTTTCTTTTTCTCATTTTCTCAGTTGTTACTTGTTCCAAACCAATCGAAGTGGAAAATGGCGAACATTCTTGGAAGAGTGACAATAAACCAGAATATCAACAAACTATACATTTCACATGTAAAGCAGGATACACCATGCTTGGGAATCAAACTATTCAGTGTACCAAAACCGGCAAATATGATTCTGAGCCTCCACAATGCATTGGTAAGTTCTTGTGTTTTATTTCAGGCTTCACAGAAGATTCATTAGCCAAGACAACATACAAACAGTTTGCAAATACTTTTGTGAATAATGCAAACCATCTTTCAACTATTTGTTTTTTTTTCACCACCGTATAAAACTGACAATGATTCATCCAGAGAGGAAACCTACTCTCATCATGACTAACTGTTCATTTTCACTTGTTTAATACGTTTTTGAAAAAAGTCTCTAGAATTCCAACATAATCAAAAAAAGCAAACGTTAGTATGAGTTCAAATGCAAATTGTTCCATAGAAGAGGCAAACATACCTTTGTTCTTGACACACGGTGAAATTGTAAAAGAGGAGAATTTAGGATCCTATATTACATGTAATAATGTTTAACAATAATGAAACAATGCTGTAATTTGTGGTTGTATTGCATAAAAAACCCACTTCAAGCCTTTCTAAGTTTGTTTACTTATAGCCTAGAAGAGCGGTCAAATAGTGGCAGCCTGGAATGCAATTCATTCCTCTGAAAGCCTTATTCATGGTTTGAAATATCTTCTGGGTTTGCAGTTGTTGTTGTGCTCAAACATGCTTTTTAACAAGCATTAAAGGCGTGTCACAAGACCATCTCTGCTTGCTCTTTCTCATTTTATCCAATTGTAAAACTAATATGAAATTAAATTAAATAAGTTTATTTTTAAGCTGAAGACAGTGTACACACTTTACAGCAGAAGTTGCCAAGGGATCACCATGGAAACCTAGCACAATAACCTGGCTTTCATGTTTGAGCGCTAAAGGATGTGACCATTCTTTTCTATTTGCCCTTTTACGCCTGTGCTTATCCACTGTGGGTTCTGTACTAATTGGATCATCCATTCACTCCTAAACACTTCAGGGTACTTTACCTCAAACTTACTAACCACTAAACTGTTTGTCACTCATCATAATGTGTCTTGCTAACATATCATCCAAGTTCAGAGTGGCAGTAGTAACAGTTTTGAATATGAGATTGCAACATAAATAGATACTTTCTATGAATAAAACCTACAATCAAATGCATGCTGCATGACTGTCAGTTGTAAAGTTTGCTGTGCATGTCAAATTAAAATGACCTGCATGTTGCACATCTAGTCTATGCAGAAGATATGAATTCAGGATAATCTCAGCTGAATGCTTATTTATAGGTTTGACCACAGAAGGCAAAATTACAACAAACATTATTACAACTGCTCCCACAACAACAGAACAAGGTATAGAATGCACAACAAATCTATTTTTCCACAGTTACATGTTTGCATTGTACATTGTGACATATTAACAACAGGATTTGTATAAAGTTCTGTGAAAAAGTGTTTGCCCCATGACAGATTTCTTTAAAACACTTATTAATAATCAAAAATATGAAGGAAAAGATCTGATCCAAACTGGCTTATAGGAGACTAGTAATTTTTCCCCTTATAAAATCGTTAAATAATTGATATATTAACCACATTTTATAAAAATGTCACTCATCACATCCCAGTCCGATTACTTAAATAGAAACTAAATGCCAACATGAAGTAGGCTAAAATGATAAAAAAAAAAAATAAAAAATTAACACACTATGACCTGATTTTTTTTTCTTAGCTTGTAGTAAAACCCAAGCTAAAGATGAAACTTGGGTTTTCCTACAAAAACGAATCATGTTTCTCCCTCGGAAGCTCGGAAGCTTTTGATCACAGCTACTGTTTTGCCTGTACTTGATTATAGTGATCTGGTGTATGTGTGTGCTTCAAACAGCTGTCCTCAATTCCAGTGTATCACTATAGATTGATATTTATCACTGGCTGTAGCTTTTGATCACAACTACTGTTTTGTCTGTACTTGATTATAGTGATCTGGTGTATGTGTGTGCTTCAAACAGCTGTCCTCAATTCCAGTGTATCACTGTAGATTGAGATTTATCACTGGCTGTAGCTACCTCACCCAGTGTGATCTGTATTCTCAAGCTAGCATGTCTTCCTTGCATATCAGGTGATATACACACTGGACGACTCTGGCGTACAAGTCTCTTGTTGGCTTGTTTTCTCAGTATTTATGCATTCATTCGGAAAACAGAAACCGGTTTTGCCCTATGCACTAGTGGCAGTTTGCGTCTTTATCTTCTTCGTGTATAAACTGAAAACAGCCTTTAGCATTTCTTTACCCTCTGCTTGAAACGCCTTGCAAGCTGAGCTGAAACTGACAGAACTTGTGTCACTGAACGCTTTTTGCAAAATTTAAAAACGAATGAGAATATTGGATGTCATGTCAACAGTGCCTGTGCTTTTCAATCTTAAATTACCACAGTTTTTTAAATTAGTGTTGTCACAACTACTGCCCATCATTGAGAAGTCACAAAGACATATTACAGGATCAATGCAAGAGTTTTACGTATTGATATCAGGCCATTTAAAGGAAAATCAATTCAAATCAAATCAATTTTTAAAACCCAGCACTAGTGTACACCTGGCAACTGGCATTTAAAACAAATATGCTGACTGTGATGGAATAGAAACAGAGCTCTTGAAGAGGGCAAATACTTTTTCACAGTCTTATGTATATTTTAAATTTACTCCTTCACAATAAACAGTCCCTCATTCAGCCTTAGATGATAATTATTTTTATGTAACAGAAACATCCACTGCTAATGGTATGACTGTCACACCAACTTTTCACAAAGCCACAACTGTCACAGCTAGACCATCCACAAATATCTCAACACTGAAACAAGGTACAGAAACATGTTCACTTGTAATCCTGCCTCCATATTTGTTGCATGGATGTTGGAAATCATTATTCTGATTGATTAAACACATTTATTTCATTCAAATTAGGAAATATATGATAACTGTACTAACTTTGTCATTTAAAGGTTACAGAATAAGATCATCTGAGGAAACTAATACTACAGCCAGTACTTCAAAAAAAGGTATCCAAATTTTTCTTTTAAAAAGCTCTAAAATGTATTTTAACTCAAGCTGGTAGGCAATTTTTGAACATAAAATTTGTCTCAAGGTTTTTTTTATTGTTTTTTTTTTTTGTATTGATTGTATGTGTTTTGAGTATGACACCAGTAAAGGAAATTACATTACATTTCTAAGACAATGTAGAAGCTGCTGATCATAGCAAATTAAACGAGTCATACAAAGCTTATGTCATTAGTGAGTTTTTTTTTTTTTTAATTTAGTTTCCCCTTTAATGCCTTTACTGTAATAACATATGTCTTCCCCCTAAAACAATAACATGTTTTTTTTTTATTTGCATTATTTGCATGTATTTGTTCTGAGACATTGTAAGTGCTTTTTTTTTTACTTTGGGGCTTTATATTGTTTTTATGGCAACACATTTCTCTTGCTCTTCCCTTTGTCAGTTCATAAATCAATTTCTTGCCAACTTTTTGCCATTTTGATTCCAACATATTTCTGTGTTTTACCTGTAAACATAAAACCACTTGACAACCAGCAGTTGGATATCAGTTTATTTATCTGTGTAGTAAAGTATTCTGATGAATTGTAGAGCTAAATTCTCCTGTCTCACTTTATCTCACGTTTAATTTAATTACATATTTTCTGAAAGTGTTATGTTACAGCCTGTTTCTAATGGTTGTGGTTTTGATAAAGTTGACTATTATGAAAAATGACATTGTGACCTCCTAGTGAAACTGTAATTTTCTGCTAGTACCTATTATTTATCCATTTCCTAACAGTGCACTCTATAGATCATAGAACATGACTTCACACTATTGGTTGTAAATCATCAGTAATCTACGTAGAATTGCTTATGAACAGATCAAAACTGCAAAAGTACAACATGGTGAATTTTTGTGTGAAAACATTAGCAAAGAAAGATCCATAAAAGACAACTAAGTCTTAATATTTGCTGCCAAAAGTGTCCTGTTGATTTTTCATTGTAGTTTAATGTGTTACAAGCAGACATGATGGTGTAGTTTGATTTAGGGTTTATCAGAAAACACTTTGTGTTGTTTTTATACTTTGTTACTATTTATGTTATATTTCATTAGAGTCAGAATTAGTATTATTTTTTATCAGTTCTCTTAAGCATTGTAAATCTTTATGTGTGTTGATGTTTAACCTTAAAGACTAAATCTGATCTTAACTGTAATGTTGTAAATCCACTAACAGCACTAATTTGTTCTTACAGAACAGAATATAGAGACTTTAAATATAAACAAAGATAAAGGTGAGTTATTTTTTTGAAATCCAAACATGCATTATGATTGGTTGGGCTTTAACATTATTTTGTCTGTCATTACAGGACATGCAGCTGTTATAATCAGTGTGGTGGTTGTTACAATAGGTAACATGGATTAAAGTGTCTGTTTGAATTTAATATTACTATTCTCTATGTCTGAAATGGAAAATTATAAAAAAAGGTATATTTTGTTTCATTTTCTTCACAGTACTCTGCCTAGTTGCATTCTTTTTAAAGAAGTTTCTTATGAGAAGAAAAGGGTGAGTAATTTTATAATTTTATATTTACTAACAACTGCATGTCTTTATAATTCTTCTTTTTTTATGTTAATGTTCACCTTTGCATGTTCTGTCCCTTCAACCTCTGCATGTTCACATGTAAATGCACAGTAAGGTTGACCACTTGATTCCATTGTAAGCTATTAAATTCACTGAAAAGCACTGAAACAATGTACAAGCATTCATCTTCAGGAGTTATGTTATGTAGTGATTTAATTGGTTTTTAATAACAAACCAATGTAAAAAGGCATTTAGAGATTTTAATGCCTCTAACCATTAAAACTCATTATGTCTTTTGTATTTACGTTCAAACTCTCTCATAAATGTCATTTTTTGTTGGGTCATGAACTCTGACCTTCACTGAGGGAGGTGCACTGCAGATGCTTTGGATCAGTGGTTCCCAACCCTGGTGATCAAGGCACGCCACCTTGCGTGTTTTAGATTTTTTCCTGCTTTCAGGAAACAATTGAAAGCAGTTTGGAAAACTCCTGTGATTCAACCATTAATTTAAATCAGATGGGCTGACGCAAGGAAACACCTAAAAAGGGCAAAGTGTCTTGAAGACAAGGGTTGGGAAAGGGTTGCTTTTGATGTGCTCTTGCAGGAATTTAGCTTGTCGGCCACTTCTGCGAAACTTTAGCACCATGCCAGGTTTTGCATAGAAGGTAATGACTCTCTGATGAAGTCATAAAGTCTTAGAAATAGCTTTGAAACCTTTTCACAGGCTGAAGGATGTTCAGGATTTTTTTTTGTCATCTGGTCTTGAAGTGAAGACAAAACACACAGTTTAGACTGGGCTACACTCTCTGCTTTCTTCAAGGTTGCTAAACATTCTACTAATGTATAATCGGGTGAAAGGGGCCATTCATTCTGTCAAATCATACTGGATTTCAGTACTTTAATATTTTTCTCAAAAATATGTCTATTACAGTGACTAACATTTAATTCCCTGGAATGCTAATTACAAATGCATTACAACTTTTTTGTTTTTTTTAAATAAATATTACAGCCCAATAATTCTCACACAAATTCCTTATTTGATGACACTATAGCTCATATGACACTGGAGAAGACCTGAAGCCGGAGTTATTACAGTTCCAAAGTCTTTAAGTGTCCTTCTTCATTCAGGTATCCATTTCATATGTATTTTCTGACCTCAGACCATCAGAATACCAAGCAATCCTGTTTAACTTGTTTATGAAATGTGAAGTACTGACATGAATCTCACACTGAAACAAGAAGAAACATCACTGTTGTCAGTTTTCGTTGTTCACCACTATGGAAAAGCAACTCTGATGAAACTGTTTCTCTTTGCTCTCTTGTCTCTGTTTTTAGATCTGTTGGGAATGGGCCCATCTGTTAGGACATCTACTGCAGATGAAGGATTGCCAAACTCTGAGTGCCTTACCAACTAGCATTGGACAAAACAAGTGGCTTTCATTTATAGTTTTATTTTTGCACTTTTAATAGAAGACCAAACCTATTGTAATACTATTGTATTGTGTCAAAGCTTAATATTTAGAACCACTTTTTTATAGTCATTTTTGTAATTCGTCTAAGTAAGTTGTAAATATTTTTGTATGTACTATTTATGTTGTAAACCATTTTTCTACATATGTTATAAATTATTTCAGTAATTTAAAGAACACACAGTTTAAAGTTCTTGAGAAAGCTTTATCCTTTGAGCTTCTAGGTTTTCCTGTTGTGTTCCATTTTATCACAACAGAGACATAATACAAGTTGTTCAGGAAGGACACAATGGAGTTAATTCAGTTTACAGTCTGCTTTGGAGGCTGGTGAAGATACTATCTGTTATTCGCCTCCTGACTTGTCTTTCTTTTCATAATTGTTTATTGTTCTCGGGTGGTTTTATCTACTCTGCAGAACAACAGAAATCCTTTTCATTGAGAAAGATTCCAAAACATCACTGCAATGTAACATTTTCAGATAAAAAAGGGGGAAAAAATCCAATTTTTAACAATAAAGTAATGTATATAAAAATGTACTGTTGTATGAATATGTAAAGGCGGAGATGTGAATCAAACACTCAAGTCCTTTTATAATCTCAGATCACGGGAAAACTATAGTTCAATCTGGAAAGACTCAGACGGACAAAAGGGGAACAATTAAAAGATTTAATGACAGGAATGAATAACAGTTCTTTGGCACTCGGACCCCGGCAGCAAATTCGAGCTGAGATTTGATGTGAACTCGATGAACATCCCGATAACTGATTAGGGATGCTCTCCCGCCGGGGCCCGACACTGGTGGTGGTGGTCAGGAAAGGGTGCCATCCTAGAGAGCTGAAGGATGTGGGTGGAGAAGGGGAGGTGGTGGGTTGAACGCAGCTGGGAAGCGGCTGACGGCTTGGGTGTGGATCCTTTATGCAGAGCCTGATTGCTGATTGAACGCGCCTGGTGAGGTCCAGTGCTGAGGTCGGAGATGAGCATGACGTCGATGGGCGAATGGAGGGGGCGGAGTCTTCCAGTCTGAACTTCCGCTTTAGCTCCATAAGTGTACATTCAGTAATTTATTCCATGAATTCAAAAATAATTACTGCCAGGACAGAACAGGACAGGACAGGACATGACGGGACAGGACAAGACAGGACGAGACATGATAAAGTTATTATCCTGTTGACTCTGTGGTCCCAAAAATTGGAAACCCCCACAGCAAAAACTGATTATTCTTCATTGCACTTCATGTACGAGGTCACTTTTTTTTATTGTAGTTTTGGAACCCTCAGAGAATTTTTTTTGTTTTTTTCCGTTTCCCCATTCTAGTGGTTTCTTACTGCATCCTCTTCCTGTGCGAACCCAGGCATTCACATTTAGTTACTTAAATACTTTGTTGAATTACTGTGTGAAAAGGCATAACCAAGCCACAAATATTGAAAGCATTCATTATATGAGCTCCATGCCTTGGTTAAGAGGACAGACAGTTTATTTCGATAGAGGGGTAGTGCCTCTCAAAGGCCATGACAACAGCAGCTCGGTACAAGCTATCAGCAATCCTTCATTCACCTCCCAGCACTCTAACCTAATCTCAGAGGTGCTTCTTGGACACAGTTTACGCACTTCCATTTGGTTTTGTTTTGTAGTAAATATGCAGATTGTAACAATTAATGATTACCTAACATTCTGATTATCTAAGCTAGCAGTTCTTTGAGATTTCGTATTGACTACTACCCCAGGCAAAGAAACACTCACTGAGCATAAATAGATAGATGGTAACACAATGCACAATATGGAATAGTGGTGCAACACAATTTGTTCACTTATAATCCTCAGGGGTCTTCACAAAATTTTCTGAGAGCAAATGCACACATGCAGACTCTATGAACTGATTAGGAGCTTTCTGCAAAGATTGCACTTTAATTTAGGAATGTCATATAAAAGAGGCTTCAATACATTTGTAAGCCACACTAATTATTTACATTTGTAAAACAAATTAAAACTAAATATAATTTTCCAACGACTTAACAGTTGTGAACTATTTTGCGTTGGTCTTTTGTCTGAAATCCAAACGTTCCTGTCACAACTCCACCTACTTTCAAGTAGCATTCGGGGGGTGAAAATCTGGTAATGTTGGTCAGTATTGTAAACATTGTTAAAAACCAGACTACAAACAAACTTTTATAAGTTTAGACTGGTGATTTTAAGACACTGAACTGCAGATAACAAGCAAAATTGTCTGCGTGCGCTATTTTATTATTATTTTTTTTTATAAAACCATTTAAGAATGGATAGAAAAACCCAGTGCCTGTTCATTCTTGTGAACCGTCTGTGGAAGTGAACCCAACAGAGAGTAATCAGAGGCCCATTGTGTTGAGAATCACGCAGCCTAGTGTGAAGCAGACACGACCTTAACTTTGTCTGTCTGTGGATATAGTACAATGTGTAACAGTAGCGTACACATCTGTCCAAATATATTTCAGAATTTCAACCATATGGAACCCCAAACATATTCTGATAGAGCATGTTTGTAGCTAGATACAAAGATTTGAAGAATGTGTAAGTTTGGCTTCTAGCTCAGATATGTTCTCTGTCTCTGCCTGAACTGTTAATCCATAAACTAATTGCTGCTGTTTATTATGTATTTTAACAAATGTTATGACAGTGGTATTTCCACTGGAAATCTTTACATGAAGAGCTCCACCTTGACTGTTATTGGATCTGGCTCTGTTAGCCAGCTTGTTCTGTCTAACTCGATCAGACCACAGCATGGTGCATTGTAGAGCAAACAACACAATGGTAAACAGTACTTCACAGGATGTTGCCCATGAGTTCGGGTAATTGTTGAAATAAACACCCAGGTACTTAAAAACCTCCACAACTTCAATGCCTGAGGCCTGAATGAGAAAGTGAAAAGGAATGTGAGACGGTTAGGAATGGGACAGAGGGAAGGGGGAAGTGGATTAACTATAAGTAAAGTGAGAGAGAAGCTGGTGAAAAGAAAACTTCACTTCCTCCCAATGTATATTTTTTGCACAGTATCTCTTTTGATTCTAAAGCATATCCCAGCACGTTGGGACTGTGCGTCACTAAAAGTCTCCTTTCCAGTAACACCTATGACACATCCACCCACTGCAGCTTTGATGCCAGTCTCTGTAGTTTGATTATCTGTCAGAACTTTTATCCTAAGAGGAAATGCATATAGTACAATATGAAAATAAGGTTTGCTAAAGGAGTTACTAGATTTCCACCAATTTTAAATGATTGAACAACTTATGAAAAGGGGGTTTTAAGTTCATTCAATATTTAAGATTGTTATTATCGCATGTCAAAAATGTGTAATCTTATGGGTAGGTTTTCAGATCATCAAGTTACTACCTTATGGATAGTGTTAAATAAGGTCTCAATACACAAGCTGTTCCATAAAATTAGTAGTAAGAGTAAGAGATTTGTGGCATTAATGCCATGTCAGCAGATCTTGAAGGGTGCAGTGCAACTTAGCTTGATGGTGATTCACATTGAGTCATATATTATCATGATTTTTAAATTTCCACTTTGCATGTAATTTCACTGAAATACCGTTTGCTTGGCAAACAGTCCACCATTTGCAAGACTAGTACATCGGTTTCTCCATATTTCACCTTTCATAGCCTCTGAAATAATGCCAACATGTATTATTTATGATTAAGGATAGTGTTAAATAAGGTCTCAACAGTGTCTTTTTTTTGCATGAACATAATAAGCTTTCTAGATCTGTTTTTACAGACTAAAAAGTATATTTTCAGATGTTCCTTTATCTCAGTAAGCGATATTAGAACGATCCAGAGTGATATTTGGAACTTAGAAGAGTTTCCTCCCATATCAGCAACTTTTTTTCCTGCTGACTCGTCTCCTTTTCTTTCCAAAGTCGTTTTTTCCCGCTGCAGGGAGTGAAGTTCCACACCCGCCCAACTTGGCAGTTCCCCTTCTGTTAGCTTGTTAGATACCATAAAATGCCTTCCAAAATACAACATTTTCAGGGAAAACACTTGTTCATTTGTTTATCACTACACTTCAATTCACATGTGAACTACAGAAATGTTAAAATCTAAAATGCTGAGCTCACACTCTAATCAACAACTTCCCACTTAACATATGCCCTGTTTCCACTGAAACCTCATAAATCCCTATCCTGTTTGTGAAGAACAGGAAAGAATGTCAGTCCATCCTCTTTGTGGAAACCCTGAGATTGTTTCCTTCCCATTTACAGTAAAGCTTCCTCAATGGCTGTGGAAACACATTTATTTCTTCTCATATCCAAGCCTTATTTGGAAAATTTGGGTTTGTTTTCTACTATAGGTAATAACCTTGGTACACAAAGTAAAAACAGGAAATAATAAAAGACATTACAGAAGTAGAAATATTTTTAATGCTCCTCGGAAGTTTACTTGGTCTCACTCTTGACTTTAAAGAAAGGGTTTCAGATTTAATAATGTTAATTTTGACCGGGGGATTTCAACATTTCCAAACACCTTGATGCCCATCTTATCAGCATCAGAGCACAAATAGGCCATTGGTTTACAGACAGAACTAAGTTCACATGGCTTCCATAATCCTGTTTCTCAGCACTGCTGACAGGAAGATCATGGAAAAACAGTTGTTGATGGTGCTGGAAAAGTTGCAATAATAGTGAGCGGCTGTACTGGTTCAGTTTGCTATGTGTCTTGGTGATTTCTTAGTTTTGATCACTCAGGATCTGAGAAATAAGACAAAGAAAAAACTCTTAATGAAAGTCTCTAGAATGACACTGAATATAAGAAAGGTGTTGACAAAAAAATCTTTGAACTTTTTGAGAAAAAATTACACAGAAGTAAAACAAACAATGAACAAAACTGCATTAATGATATTTGAATCTTGAAAATTGATCAAGTTTGATTTTGACTTTGTCAGAAAGAAGCTTCTTGTTGTCATTTGTGTCTTTTGACTTTGTCTCAGTCAGTCATTCTCAAGCAGCCTTCAGGGATGAGATGTCATGAGGAGCTCATCAACTAACTGAAAGTGTCATTGCAGATAAAACATTGTGTGTTCTCCATTTGCCCCTCTGTGGTTTGCACAAATTTCCTAAGGACGCATCAGATGGGGGAATTCCCCAGAAATCTGCTTTGACCATGTGACTGACGTAAACGTGACAGAGTTGTTTCAGCGCAGAGATGACAATGTCTGCAACAATAAATATAGGAAATTAAGAATATATGTCAGACTTTGTGTGATAATAAGTAATTGGATTCGGTTGATTGGTCGTCACTGTTCTCGTCCTCACCAACCACTGCTTTGTACTCCATTTAAGAGAAAAATTCCTACAGAACCTCGTCATCAATTCTTCCGCTCTTGATCTCTGTGAGATTAATAAAGAATTTTGAGTTTGAATGCACCCACTATTTAAGGTCATTAGGGTCATTGTGACATTTTTGCACAATGTCATGATAAAGATTAAATTAATCATTTATTACTAATTAAATTATTAATAGAATGAAAATTCTTTAGTTGAATTGGAGTAACAGCACCTCTGTAATCATAAATCAAGCTAAGACACTTGAGAAGGTAATTCAGACATTGTTATGTGAGCAGAAGAAACTCACATAACAAGCAATGATCACTGACATGCTTATCAAGAGAATTTACAAAACAGCCCCGCTTCATAACTGAAATATGCAGTAGAGAACATTTATCTTTCACTGGCATGCAACATAGCTACTGATAAGATGAAAGGAATTTACAGACTAATAAAACAGGAATAAAATCAGATTATAGAAAGAACTAACAAATGACAAAACGGAATAGAATACTGAAAACTAACTTCAAAACCAATTAAACAAACAAACACAAAAAAACCGGAAAGGAAAAATCTGATTTGCAGAACCACAAATGCAGCATACAGTATCATAAAACAGAGTAATCCCCACCCTCCGGTCAAGATCAAACAAAAAGGGAGCAAAGAGGGAACCGACATCAGGTAAAGCTTTGTTATCTGATTTGGATCCACACTCTGCTTTGGACAATGGATCATAAAATTCAACCACGTGTTTCGGCTAACCTCAAGCTAGACGAAGGAAAGATGGTTTTGGGCCTTGAATGACCTCATAGTGGAAGTGCTTTTATTAATAAAAGAAAAAGGAAGGTGAAGAACATTCTTCTTCTTCAAATATGTAATCAACATCTTCAAGCACTGCAGAGGCCTGGTACGGAGACAATCATTTGAATTTGGTGAGTAGAAGCAGTAATACATCTAAATGTTGTAGGATACTAACTCTCAAACTCTGACCTTGACCAGGGTGAAAGATAAAAACAAAAATACCTTCTTTTCCTTTTTGTTTTCATATTTTGTTTAAATTCAGATATAAATACACCTAAAAAGCCACATGACTGCTACATTTTAAATTAAACCACAGAGCTGGCTCTCATGACAGTTCTTTAATTATGATTAGTTTTCATTTTGTCTCACAGTTCAAAGAGGAGGAAATTCTTTCACAGAGTAGACCTTCTGGTTAACCCCGTTCCAGTTACACATTTAGAGGAGGAGGGACATGGATAGGGAAATCAAACATAGGAAACAATGTCGTTTTACACATTCAAAAACAAGAAAAGGATTCTTACTGCACATACACACACACAAAAGTGTGCAGTCATTATCTAGCATCTGAGGGTCAACATGCCAGTCTGACTGGTTCAAATGCTGCTATGAGTCATCTGTCTGGGAAGAATCACTTAGGTGATTACACGGAAACACACAGAGTCTGGGACTGGGTGGTTTTGGCATAATTTAGCTGTGGTTATACAAAAGAAACATATATTGGAAATGGGAGGAAATCCCTCAGACCAGATTGGTCTGAATCTTCTCTGTTAAAGTTGTTCTCATGGAAAGAACAGATGGCGATCCTTAAGGAAAAACAGAACATGAATGATTTCCACTTTAAACTTGTCATAAGAGGAAGAACGGATGTTAGGCATGGATACCCTTCAATGTCTATAGCATTCATGTCAAAACCAATGTTTAAAAGCTCTTGAACTTTTAAGTATCTTCACCCGTTTGGATGTTAAGTTTCACCAACTTCCTTCTGTCATTTAATTTCAGTAGAAGATTTCACTGTTGGGTGAGATTCATGTGAAGGGCTCTTATGATACTGGCCAATTATGGCTTAATGTTTTTTTAGTTCAGTGATTCTTATAAGAAGAACCAAACTACAACAGTAATTTAAAGCTTGCTTTAGATAAGTGCCTTGATTTTGATTGAATGGTATTTAAAACCTGCTTCCCATACAAGTCAGAACATGCAGGGCCTCATTTAACACAAGAGCTACTGTGTGTTCATCACTTACAAGAAAGAATGCAGGGTTGTGTGTGTTGAACAGTTAACACTCTTCATGTTCATAAAAATTTTATGGCTCTTTTACGAGGTCATTTGGTTAAACATAAGCAGTTGGAGAAACACAGGAATATACAATTGAGAAAAAATATAAAATACCACAGTATTAGCCAATATGAATGACTGGTTATACCAAACCAATCCATTACATAAAGCTCTCTTTCTCAAAATACAGTTATTTTTGCACTTCATTTAATGTTTAAACAAGCCTGAAATTTAACCATCTGTCCTCAATCTCCTCCCCTATGTGCACATGTCAGAGGAAACCTAACAAATCCCAACCAGTGAGGTTAGGATGACGAACAAAAACAGAGATTGGCTAAATCAAAACATCATGACGAGTTCATGTTTACACTAGCCACTCCCTATGACTAATGCTTTTCTTCGCAAAGAATATTTTGAACGGATTGACGGTGTTTACGTTTGCTGTTGCCATAGAAACACACTCCCAGCAATTTTCACGGATGATGACCCACAACGACGTACTGGAGATAAAAAAATATTATCTTGTTGGAATCTGAGCCTTTTTCCTTTGAAAATGCAGGCCTTTTCAGTGTTAGTTTAGTGCAGCTGCAGACAGTCAGAAGGTAGTGTCAAGTCCTTTGAAAGTAATCGGACAAACAACTGTCTCTGAAAGGATTGAAAAGCTCTAACCATTCAGTTACTGTTGGAGCAACGGCATCAAATGATTTTATTTCTGATGACAGAATTGTAACAGTATATCAGGCAAAGCTGACATCAGCATTGGCTATGTAAGTTGGGTGGTACTAGACCTGAGTCTGTGAATAATTATGTGGTAGCTTTGAGCACATGCTTATACTTAAGGTTTTATGGTATGTTTCAGAAGACCTATGGTAACCAAATCAGTAAATTCAATCATTTTCTCTTATTGACAACTCTATTTATATTAAACTAGTGATATACCATTATTAAAATACAAATTGTTGTGTCTTTACTCCAACATAGTATAATTAAATAAAGAGATTCATCTCGGTGGTGCAGCATGAACTTTACTGATCTTCACTTGAGTCTCCAATACAACATATCAATGCGCAGGCGAATAACATAGAAGGCAACTCAACAAAAAGGGGAGTGGCTCCGCTAAAGCAAATAGATCCACTACATATACTACACAAATAGTTATGATCAACATCATAGCAATACAACATCACTAACTAGTCACTAATTTTGGTAGAAAATATATTTAATTAAGGCAAATAATGTTGCTGTTTGGTGTTGTAAAGTAATAAAAACGGGCACAACAATTATGACTTGCTGATGCTGTGTAACTAAATCATTAAATGAAAGCAGTGTGTTCAAAATAGGAACAGTGAACAGGAAAATGGGTTGTTCCAGATACTGTTGTGCTCACTTTTGAGAATGGCATAATTAGATTAAAAAGTTAATTGGAAATTGGAAAACATACCTAGAAAAGTGCTGAAAATTATAAGCTGCAAAAATAAAATAATCTCTAATATACTTAGAAACCAAAATAGCTATTCCAACTAACTGAAAATACTCAGTCAATGACCATCTTTTAAGTGATCACAGAAGAGCAACATATATGTACTGTAAAAGTTACACTGGATCTATATTATAGTCCAATTGTTGAAGAAAATTACATACTATAAAGTTTCAATTTTGTCAAGGAGATCATCGACTTACCAAAAGAGAAATGGGAAAACATTTATAGGCATTTTGGAGCCAAGGATTTCGTTATTATGCCTAGGAGGCGCCATCAGCTTTCAGACAAACCCCAAACACTGAGCTTAATCTGCAGAACAGGTGTCCTGCCCCAAGTGGAGGAGTTTAAGTATCTCAGGATCTTGTTCACGAATGAGGGAAGAAGGGAGCGAGAGATCGACAGGCGGATTGGCGCAGCGTCTGCAGTGAAACGGGTGATGTACCGGTCCATTGTGGTGAAGAGAGAGCTGAGTCTAAAAGTGAAGCTCTCTATTTACCAGTTGATTTACGTTCCTACCCTCATCTGTGGTCATGAGCTCTGGGTCTTGACCGAAAGAACAAGATCATGGATACAAGCGACTGAAATGGGTTTCCTCCACCGGGTGGCTAGACTCTCCCTTAGAGATAGAGTGAGAAGCTCAGTCATCCAGGAGGGACTCAGAGTAGAGCCGCAGCTCCTTCACGTCTAGAGGAGCCAGTTGAGGTGGCTCGGGCATCTGGTCAGGATGCTTCCTGGACGCCTCCCTGATGAGTTGTTCCTGGCACGTCCAATTGGGAGGAGGCCCTGGGGAAGACCCAGGACACGCTGGAGGGACTATGTCTCTTGCCTTGTCTGGGAACGCCTTGGGATTCCC
Source organism: Poecilia latipinna (assembly GCF_001443285.1). NCBI lineage: Eukaryota > Metazoa > Chordata > Actinopteri > Cyprinodontiformes > Poeciliidae > Poecilia > Poecilia latipinna. The sequence continues at coordinate 275,297 of NW_015112818.1, forward strand.
CTGGAGGAGCTGGAAGAAGTGACTGGGGAGAGGGAAGTCTGGGCCTCCCTTCTTAAGCTGCTACCCCTGCGACCCGAACCTGGATAAGCGGAAGAAGATGGATG
>NW_015112818.1:277211-281654 GCF_001443285.1 Poecilia latipinna
AACATATCAATGCGCAGGCGAATAACATAGAAGGCAACTCAACAAAAAGGGGAGTGGCTCCGCTAAAGCAAATAGATCCACTACATATACTACACTCCTCCCCTTTTAGAGTAATGCGCTACACTATAAGTAACATGAAACATTTCCAATATATTAAACACAATGTGCCAACCAGGTAACACACATTGAACCCTCAGTTTTTTTTGTTTTTTTTTAACAGAAGTCCCACAAGTGAACTCATAAATCCAATCTTTTAGGGGGTGCCCTGAGTCGTTCAGGGTTACGTCTAGGAGCCTGTGGAGTGCTCTCGGTAGGGGGCACGTCCTCAGCAACTGGGGGTGTCACTGTACTGGGTTCAGAGTTGGTTTCAGGACCAGGTGGACGTGCTGGTTGCTCTGGTGTCTTTGGTTGAGCATTCAACAGCTGATCCACATGACGTCTCCAGGTATGCTCTCCAGTGTCCACCTCGTACATCAGAGGGCCGCTCCGAGTGATTATCTTTCCAGGCGTCCATTTTTCCCCTCGGTAGTCACGTGCCAGGACCTGTTGACCCACATCGAAACTCCTTGGCGGTTCACGTGCAAAGTTGCTGAACTGTTTGTTCTGCACTTCTCTCCTCAGGTTCGGCTTCAGAAGGTCAATGCGAGATCTGAGCTGTCTATTCATAAACAGCAGTGCAGGTGACTGATTAGTCGTTGCATGTACAGAATTTCGGTACACCAGGAGGAAATTGTCAATTTTGTGTTGAATAGAGATGTCGTCTCTTGTCATTGCTTTCATGGCCTTTTTAAATGTTTGTACGAACCGTTCTGCTAACCCGTTTGTTGCAGGATGGTGAGGTGCTGACTTGAAATGCTTGATACCATTCTTTTTCATGAAATCTCGGAATTCTTCAGAAGTATACTGTGGGCCATTGTCACTCACAATTTGCTCAGGCAGGCCATTCCTGGCGAAGATGGTTCTCAAAACAGAGATGGTCTTTTCTGATGTTGTTGATTTCATTGGGACTACTTCTGGCCACTTTGAGTGAGCGTCCACAGCTATGAGAAACATAGAGTTCATGAACGGACCAGCAAAATCAATGTGCACTCTCTGCCAAGGTGCAGATGGCCATTCCCACGGATGTAAAGGAGCCTGTGGTGGTGCATTTTGCACGCTTAGGCATCCTGGACAGGTTTTGGTGATGTCCTCAATCTGTTTATCTATCCCCGGCCACCATACATAGCTACGGGCCAGACTTTTCATCTTCACCGTACCTACATGAGCCTCATGCAGACTGTCCAACACTCTGGTGCGAAGTTTGGACGGCACTACCACCCGTGATCCACACATCAAGGTTCCCTGGCAGACTGACAGCTGATCACGTCTTGCTGAAAACTCAGGAAAGCATGGATTCCCATGGGCAGGCCAGCCTTGTACTGTGATGTCATACACCTTGGAAAGTGCTGGATCATTCCGCGTTTCTTTTCTTATCATGGCATTCGTAACTGGCAGCTGGTCTATCAGTGTTGTGTGGAACATTTCTGCCGGGTCACCTTTTGATGCCGGTTCCTCCACAGATGTTGACAGAGGGAGACGTGACAACCCATCGGCATTGCAGTGTTGTTTAGTCCCCTTGAACTCGATGTCATATGAGTGTGCTCCTAAGAACAGGGCCCATCGTTGTAGTCGCGCAGCTGACATCACTGGGACTCCTTTTCGTGGGTTGAATATTGACACTAGGGGCTGATGATCTGTCACTAAAGTAAACCTTCGACCATAAAGGTAATGATGAAACTTTTTGATACCCCAGACTAGACTAAGGGCTTCCCTGTCTATCTGTGCATAATTGCGCTCAGCACTAGACAGCGACCTTGAAGCGAATGCAATTGGGCGTTCAAGTCCATTATCCATCGTGTGCGACAGGACTGCGCCAATACCATACGGGGACGCGTCACATGCCAGACGGATGGGTCTGGACGGATCGTAGTGGGTAAGTAGCTCGTCAGATGTAATTAGTCTTTTTGTTTCTGTGAATGCCTTTTCACATTTTTCACACCATTTCCATTCCACTCCTGTCTGTAGCAGCGCATTTAGTGGGTACAGCACTGAGGCAAGGTTTGGCAGAAACTTGTGGTAATAGTTAACGAGACCCAAGTACGATCTGAGTTGTGACACATTTTTAGGTTTAGGTGCCTTCAGCACTGCCTCAATTTTCTCTTGTGACTTGTGCAAGCCGTGCTTGTCAATGACATGTCCGCAGTATGAGATTTCACTTTTGAAAAACTCACATTTTTCTCTCTTTGCCCGTAGGCCATACTCATTCAGCCTGGTGAGTACTTTGCTCAGGTTTTGGAAATGATCATCATCATCTTTTCCTGTTATGATAATATCATCCAGGTAGCATTGTGTTCCAGGTATGTCTTGGAGCACCTGATCCATGGCTCTTTGCCAGATGGCTGGAGCTGAAGCAACACCAAACACAAGACGATTGTATTGGTAAAGTCCCTTATGCGTGTTGATGGTTAGGAACTTTTTGCTTGACTCCTCCACTTCCATCTGGAGATATGCCTGTGACAAGTCAATCTTTGAAAACTTTTCCCCACCAGCCAATGATGAGAAGATGTCCTCTATTCGTGGCAGGGGGTACTGCACTGTGCGCAGCACCGGGTTGATGCTCACTTTGAAGTCTCCACATATACGCACTTCACTTTTTCCTTTCTTCATTACTGGAACAATGGGTGTAGCCCAGTCACTCCAGTCAACTTTTGAGAGAATGCCTGATGCCTCCAAATTTTGTAGTTCGGCGTCTATCTTAGGACGCAGGGCATACGGCACCGGGCGCGCTTTGTGGAATCTTGGGTTGGCATCTTTGTCAAGTTCAATCTTTGCCTTTATGTGTTTTAGTTTACCAATGCCTTTCTCGAACACATGTGCATTAGCCTCCAATAACTGTGACAATCTCTGCTCAGGCCTATGGGTGGAGCTCTTGAGGTCTGTTGAGATATTCAGGGCTTTGATTGCATTCCAGTCAAGCTGAATTCTTCTCAGCCATTCACGTCCTAGTAGTGCTGGCCCTGTGGTTTTCAGGACATAGAGCTCTAGCTTGTGTGTTTGGTCACCATAGACCACATTCACTTTAAGTTTCCCTTTTGGTGACACTTTTTCACCTGTGTAAGTTTTCAACATCACTGATGTCTTTTTCAGTGGTAAGTGGGAGAACAGTCTGTCATAATCGGTTTCAGAGATCACTGACAAAGCTGAACCTGTGTCCAGTTCCATCTTTAGTTTCACTCCAGACACTGACGTTGTGACCCATATGATTTTTCTGTCTTCTTCGGTTATGCTATGCAGTTCTAAGCATGACAGGTCATCGTCTTCACTGCTATTTGTGTTGTCAGAATGTTCTGTAACTTTGTGCATTTCAGTTGCTTTGACCTTTGATTTAGGTTTGAACCCTTTGTTCTTTCCAGATTTTTCTTTTTGGGTATTTATTTGGTCTGATTTGCATGCTCTTTCTATGTGACCTTGTTTGTGGCATTTCCTGCATGTTTTGTCTTTGAACCAGCAGTCGTTTGCATTGTGTGAGGATTTACCACACCTGTAGCAGTTTTGCTTTTTCCTATTCAAGGACATTTGATGCACTTCGTTTTCTAAGCTTTTCTTCTGTAGCTCTGACGCACCCTTAGCTGCTGTTTCCATGGAGATGGCTAGCTCGAGTGCTTTCTTCAAATCTAGCTCTTTTTCGGACAGTAGTCTTTTTTGTGTGCTTGTACAGTGCATGCCACATACTAGTCGATCTCTCAAGGCATCATCAAGTCCCGTTTTAAAGTCACAATGCTGCGAGAGTTTGCGCAGTTCGGCCATATACTCAGATATGCTTTCATCTTTCGTTTGATTCCTCTTATGAAATCTGAATCTTTCCGCTATCACTAGCGGTGCGGGATTCAAGTGCTTCTGCAACGTATCAACAATGTCTTTATATGACTTGCTCGACGGTTTGGCAGGGCTCAGAAGGTTACGGAGTAGACTGTAAGTTTTAGCTCCCATTAGACTGAGGAAGACGGAACTTTTTTTCTCATCCTCGATATCATTAGCGTCGCAGTACAACTCCACTCGCTCTATGTATGATTCCCAGTCTCCACTTGAACTATCAAACTCCTCTACTTTTCCAACGCAAGCCATTTTGGACATGAAATCCAGATATTATCCGTGTATCTTTTCACTGTGTGCTATGCACTGTTACTCACGGATGCTTTGCTAGGTTTCGTTTTGTCTCCTGCTTTATTTCGTCCTTTTCTCCGCCCCTCCGGAAAAAGAAAAGTTCATGTCTCGCAGTTGTTCAGGGTCCAGATTACTCGTCGCCAATTTGTTGTGTCTTTACTCCAACATAGTATAATTAAATAAAGAGATTCATCTCGGTGGTGCAGCATGAACTTTACTGATCTTCACTTGAGTCTCCAA
>NW_015112818.1:286135-302544 GCF_001443285.1 Poecilia latipinna
GATGGATGGATGGATGGATGGATGGATGGATGGATGGATGGATGGATGGATATATATCTGAACTTGTGACATAGAACTATCTGTAGTTTTCTTTATGAATAGCCTTCTTTTTCTGTAAAAACAGCCTTCTTTGTCTCTTTCTTTTTCTTAATAGCAAATTTGCATGTGTGGCAGGAAATCATATACAGAAATGCTTAACTATTTAGTTTTTGTGTTAATTTGAGAAACAAACTACTGTCAACTTAAAATCAGTTATAATTCTACATATGCCATAATGATCATGCAATACATATTCTATAATGTTAAGTTGGGGAATCATGACAACAAGCAACAGGAAGACAAAATGTTATTGAACATTATTATAACAAAATCAAATAGGTAAATTTCTTAACCTCTTACAGTCACTTTAAAACACTTGGTTTGTCTCAGTTATTCAATTTTAATTTGAACATTTTAATAATTCCCACACACATTTACATGAATGCAGAATGACTGTATGCCATCGGTATGAAAGGGTTTCCAGTTATGGGCTTGTTATCTTGGCTGAGACTGATCCTTTCTCAACTTTTGCACCATGTAATATTTTGTTACAGTGTCAGAAAATCATGTAGTGAACAACTTGCTACAAAATGAACCAAAAGCCCAAAACAATTACTTCTGCTGTGAAGCAGGACTAATCACAGGCAGAGCTCGCCAAGGCTGTATGAGGACCTAAAGAGAATTTTATTGGGAGTCCACCAGCCACTACAGCAACATTTTCCTTTAATGTTGTCAATACCTGATTTTTTTATTTTAATTATGTGGAAAAACACAACTTATTTTATAGTTATAGCTACATATATTTATAATAAAGATGTTTATATAAATTGTAATCAAAAACAATTACCTAAAATAATTGTATTTGCTAAATCCCAGAATAATAGATATTCTATTAGATATCTTTTATTCTGATAAAAATATTATCCAAAAATTTCCTACAGTCATAATAAGGAGTAAAATAGTCAATTTGTAAAATGAAATCAAGGTCCTACAGGGACACAATCAGCCATTCAAGCATAAATTTGAAAATGTTGCACAAGCCTGATGGCACAGATTCCAGACCACTGAAGCATTTAATCAGAAAATCTCTATTTAATTAAACATTACAAAAAGGGAATCAAGACAGAAACCGTTAAACACACAGTGAAAATAACCTGATTCGTTCCCCAATAAATAATAACAAAAAAAAACGTTGGCACAAATTTTTCAATAACAATAATACGTTTTTATTCCATCAAAACAATTCAGATTTGCACATAGTCCTCATTCCTGCTTTAGGGATTCTTCCAGCTCTGTGGCTTTGTTGACTGAAATAAGTAAGTGCAATGCTGCCATCTTGTGGCCTTTGGTGGATATTCACCATGTAAAATGTTGATTTTCCCCCCACATTGTAACCGATTTCAAATGGTGCTAGACATGATGGAAACTCTGAACACCAGAGGAAAACGGTCAGCCTTGATTAGAGGGTCGGAAGAATGGATTCCTATGCTCTTGTCTATTTAATAGCTGATGTTTTGTAGAGCCATACAGTCTGTCAATATGCATCCCATTCCCGGTCCTATTTCAAATTGTTTTGAAAATTACCATCACAAACCAAACAGCAGTCCTACACTGATTGCTAAAGTGAAGTCTGTTCCCGCTCAAGAACACCGATTTCAAATGGTGCTAGATGGGATTTTAGACTCTAAGACACCATCTGAAACCAGTTCCCTGGGGAGGAGGACTTTCAAGCTGACACAGCTTCTGGCACACCTGGGGGGAAATAAACTAATGTCGTTGTTTTCAACATGTTTTATGATTTATCTGCAAGGATGGACCTAGAAATGCAGCACCTTCACATGTGCATTGTCAGAACACTTTAATCAACATCGAACAACATCAGTGAAAGCGTCATTGACCTACTGCCAGTCTTATATTTCTTTTTTTATTCTGTTTTTCCTCTTATCAAATAGGGCAGGAGAATGCTGTTGGCATTCTCTTGCCTGTTTGTTTTTTTGCTCTCACTGCATTATAGCAGCAAGCTATTTTATCTCAAGAGAATGCTGATCTACGTTTTGCTTCTATGAAAGTATGAAAAACAAACTGCTCCTCATTGTTTTAAGCAGCCTTCAAGGTTAAGTAGAGAGCTGCAATTTCACAAAAGAATGTCTGATAATGAAAGACTGAATTCCAGCCTGTATTTTTTTTATTTTTTATGAATAGATGTCTATTTTTCAAAACAGACATCTACATGTACATGCACACTATGTAATTTGGGCATAGTGTACAATATAAAGACTTTTTGAAAGATAGGCAAGCTGATGCTGTAAAGTTTCCTGAACCTAAAAAGGAAACAGATACTCAGCTCAACGTTTTAGCAGCTTGTTAGTGCATCAGATGGCCAAGTTCTCAGGATGGTAGGGCATAGTAGCGAAATGGAAACACAGATCAAGCCTGGCAGAAACTGTCAGTGAATCACGGTGTGGAAAAATAGATCTCAGCAGCGTTCCCGCAGACTTCTTTGTCAGGCATGATGGCATATACTATGCCTTCTCCTGGGCCAACTTCAGTCATCCGGTGCTGCTCCTGGTCCAAATGGGGCCGACTGTAATTGAAGTCAGAAAAAACAAGTTCTGAAAGGAGTAAATAAAAGTGTTAACAAGTAGCGTCTAACTGAATGAGAAACTGATTATGGTATTTCTTTTATTTTGAAATGACAGAACACTCACTGAACTCTGTAGATCTGTGGAGTTATCCTGGCCTGTCAGAGCCTCCGGCTCCTTGCTATCCTGCTGATGGAAAAAAAACAACTACTCCAAACTTTCATGCGTCTGTTGGTTACTTCCTAATCTCTTCTTCACCATTAGTTTAGTGTCATGGCTTCTAAAACAAAAACTACTGCACTGGATTTCAAGGATGTATTTTGAGCAGTGGTAATCGAATTAGGCATATCATTATTGCCACGCAGCCCTGCAGATGTGTGCTCTGGCCAAAAATATTCTCGCTTTCGATAGAATCTGCCACTATTTACATGTCTGCTGTGTCAGCTTCAAGAATAACTCAGGCAGCCATTGTGGTTTAAAGACTGCAGCGCTTCTTACATCCATCTCCTTCTCGTTTATTATGATGAGCCACGTAACATTGGGGTCTGAGAACGTCTCTGTGCGTTCCTCTCTCCTGCTCCCTTGTTCTTTTAACTCCAAGCCCTCTCACCCTCTCCTGTGCGAGCAGAGGCTTCTGACTGCATCAAAGCTGTTTTATTTTTTTCTGCCGAGTCACCTGACCATCCACTGCTTGTTAAAGGCACATCAGCCCCTTTAAAAATCAAAACAAAAGGAACTTACGCAACCATTAGTTTGATTTGGAACGACATCAAACTGAATACGCTGCTCACTTTTAACACGAAACAGATGGAAATAAGACAAAAGAATTCAATTAAAGTGAAATAATAGAAGCAAACCAAATACATTTTTGTTTTTAAATAAATAAATAAATAAATAAAAAGACTTATCCTGATGGTGTCTAACCAGCTTTGATGAACAAATCCATCACTGCATTATGCAGTGCAGTCTGTCAGTAGGTAATTGATGTCACCAGTAGAGAGTCACTGGGTTTGGTCCCATTGGAACAGGTGACTTAAAATCAACAGTGAATGCCTGCATACGTGCAACCTTGTGTTACGTGTGCATAACAGCATGGGGCGGAACAGTGTGCATGGGTGCACGTGTAAACAGTGTAGGTGGTTAATCCTCTTACAGATTATAGGTGCTAATTTATCAGGAGTGAGAGAGGCAACCTTATCAAAGTAATGTGTTTTTAAACTACCTCCTGACAATCGTGCAGCAAAGTGAGTCACGATGTGAATCTGAAGACCTTATTTGCTGAATGTTAATTTGTAAGTATACATATATACAGCTGTAATCACACTGATTAATCTGAAAAACAATCACATGATGCAAAAGTATCAATCAGATGTCACTTCCGTTACGACTCGGCCCATTTGGAAGAAAAACTCAAACAACACCAAATGTTTGGATCATAAAAGGATCTTGAGTTTAACCTTCTGAATTGCATCATTGTCTCCTAAGGGGTTGGGGATTGTGAAATATTTGTAGAAGTGAGAGCCTCGACATGCTCAGAACAGCCTGACACTGTTTGTTCGACCCAAATGCACAATGGATGGAAATAACTACCACACATCAAGGGGTTGATTTACACGTTGTCACAATCTTTTGGCTTGTATGCTGCCAGCTGGGATATATCAGATGTTTTGTTGATAAAGACGGTGGCGTAATCTGTTAAACTAGCTGCTTCAGGGCATCTTCAGACAGTAAAATGGGTCTCCAGTTTCTGAAACAGGGAGCACCTTTATAAACACAGAAGGGACAAAAACAATCTTATTTGCCTAATTTGCAACTTGATGTCCATTTCAGGTACTCAAACAAGCCCACAGAAAGAAAAACAAGCAATTAAATAATTGGAGCACAGAGCGGCCTCTTGGGTTACATCACAGTCGCTAACAATGCTCCAGCACTGTTCAAAAAACAGTTCTGGAGCACATATGGTGTCTACCTGCGAACAAATGCTGCCTCACACTTGTCTATTAATACACCGTCATGTAGCGAGGCCAGCAGTGCACCAGGTTTAATTTTAGCACTGTCATCTCTCGGCCCTGTGCCACTTCCCATTCTATAATCTGAGCGTAGGAGGGATCTGTTTTGAGAGCCAGTGGGTCGCTCGCCATTTTCTCTGATGGTTTATGTTGGCCACAGGTGACACTGGCCCTGCGCTGCAAACACATTTTTCAGGATATTTACAGTGCTTCTTTTGTCTTTGAAGTATGTGTTCGCTCATTTTAAACCAACAGCATCAGCTGAATTTTAAGCAGAGACTGCGTTCTTATTCTAACTACATCTACTGCTGGTAAAATTTGTCCCCAAAACTGTGATTAAAACTATGTTGCGTCTATTTACTTGACTTGAGAGGCTGCACCTCACCGCAAAAGGATAACAAAATAACTATTGAGGTCACATTTCCTTGTTTGGGAAACTGGGTCACTTGTTTCACTGGTCAGCCTAGAAACTCCTGGTAAACATGATGGCTGATCCTCAATCCATAAAACATGGAACGATGCGGTTTACCAGGCCAGTTCACGTAATGTACAGCACATAGTATAATATATGCATTTGGAAGCATGTAAAAACATAGTCGTAAACCGTGTCACTTACTCTGTGATCAGATTATACCTCTTACTGGAACCTTGATGTGTTTGCTTAAAAACTGCCATAACACCATTACTTCCAGGAGTCAAGTTTCTATTCAGTGAACATAATTAAAGCTCTAAAGGTACTCTTCCCTCCCTTTCTCGCTCTCTCAGCCTCTCTTCTTACATTTGCTTGCCAGTGGTTTTGCAACTCATGAGCTCTATTGGTGATTCAGCTGATGACTGAACAAATCCACTCGACAGGATGGTGTTAGCTGCCCCTACCTTTCTCATTTTCACCTCAGGCACCGTGATAAGTGATGAAGCTCTTCGTTCCTATCTTTTTTTTGGCAGGTGAGCAGCAGGAAGCACCACACCTTCGAACATCACAATTGAATTAGATTAGAGGCCCACGGTGGATGTGCCACCCACAATAGTGTCACTTCATAAGATACTTTCGACTCATTTTGTGCCATTGGAGGGATGATTTTCAATGTCTAAGGTAGTAAATTTGCTAAGTGGTTCACAACTAAATAGCAAAAGGAGTCAAATCAAGGTACAATTCAGCTGAAAAATTGCTTAAAGAATTTGCAATTCATTTTAATGTTATTAAAACAAAATGTGTTAATCAGACAAATAAAAACAAACAATGAGAAATAAAGAGGAGTGCAGCAGATCATTTGGTCCAATTAGTATTTTACTCAACAACGCCCCCTACATTCGGGAAGCACATCTTGTTTTGAACATGTCGAGTGCGCACTATAAAGCCAGATTACTATTTCGGACTCTTGAGATCTGTGTGACGCAGCAAAATCCTGATAGACAACGGAAACTTAAATAAAGCTGCGTCATCACTGAGTTTGTATTTCCTCTGAAAAGACGCAAACAACAGACGAGTCCTCTCGCATCGAATTTAAACCACGTTTAACGGCGTACCTTAAGAATATGAGTATTTTTTTTTTTCATTGAATAATAGTGTCGCGGAATGTCGGTAACAGAATAAACATGGCCCGTAAGGCCACGGGACGGTGAATGATTGTGGTAATATGTACTGCGTAACATCGTCCTCTCCCACAACAGGATTACGCACTGTCCATCTCTTGCGCAGCATCCTATTCCGAGCTCTTCCTTGACACGCCATCCCTGCCGATTCCACGTTTTGTTTACATCCACATTTAGTCATTAAAATCGGACAAAAGTCGACTTTTAGAGCAACCACAAGCAGACTGACATGCCGTCGCAGCGAGTTTCGTCCCTCGCAGTGGAAATTCCCACTGGATTTCATGTGGCTTGTCGGACTTCGCGCTGACGCAGTTTCATTTACCTGTTGTCATACCGATGATGAAACATCAGGATTATTAAAAAAAGTGTTCAGAACCGTTCTCATTACAAAGCAACAGCCTATACACGGCTGTGATAAAAACACTTTTATTCGCTTTCATGAAACATCAAGCAACTCTTTCCCGAGCGCCTCCAGGCTCTGATTCTTACCTTCTCATCTGGCGCTCCAGTGGTTATGAATTACATAGTGGTATTCTCTACGCAACCTACGCAGTATTATGTCGCTTCGACCATGTAATAACACAAATAACTTACGTGTTTAGCTCAAGCCTTTCCTCCATCTGTACTGAAGAAATGTGTACCTCATCCTGGCCGGCGCCACCCAGTTCCGGCCCTCGCTGAATATTGACTCCGCCAGGTTCCCGTTTTGGCCTTATTCTGGTTATTATCAATCTCAGAGCGCATGTTTGTCACAGTGTATCCCCTAACGATTTTCCATAGCGCAACATGGGAACCCCGCCCCTGACACTCCTCCGATCACTGATTGGCTGAGGAGATGGAGAGCGTTTCCTCATCGAGAGACTCACATGTGGCTGACGCATGTTTACAAACATCGGGTAAGATCACATGGTAATGAGCGTCCATTTACCGTAAACTACATCCCGCTATGGCCAGATGTCGTGCTGAGAACTTTTTCTTTTTTTCCTTACTGCAGCTTTATGAAAAAAATGAATCGTTGCGTATTTGTTTTTATTTTAGTTATTTTTTTTTGTTTTCTTTGTAATGATTAGCTGTATAATTATATCAGTTACTCACTTACTCTTTCATCCGTAGGCATAAGAAACAGAAACAGTAAATTTACAGTTGTGTCCGAAAGGCTAAATAATATACCTATTCGGTTACCCTATATAAAAACCATATATGTTTTAAAAGCAGTGACCAATGTTGTGCTTTGACTAGGCAAAAACAGCAGTTAGGCTTTTGTTGCCACTTATCTTCAAGGATTTTCAGTTTTTTCCTCACCGTGTTTTCTTTTTTTTGTTGTAAATTTCCATAGATGTTTCATAATGCTTGAAGATCCAAAAGTCTGTCATCCATAATGATAGAAGATGCGCAGATCTTCCTGGAATATTTTTGTAATTACATCTTTTTTACAGCAGATGGCAGTGCGATCCAGCTTTCTTTGTTCCTTTCTTCATTTTTCTCTTACAATGGTGATTATAGAAAATAAAACAAGAAAATGGAGTCAAGTACATATAAATCTACAAACATTTAACTACTACTACTACAACTAATAATAATAATAGAATAAATTTACATTGAAAGTTTGCATGTTTACTCGGATGTTTTCATACAATTTAATGAAATAGAAGCCTATATTTTCTAATATTATGAAGAGTATGGTTTCAATTAATTTAAATCAAGAATATAATAGATTTGCTTTCCTACTCTAATAGCGTTTATTGATTTTGTAAAATATACATTTATTTTCTGAGCCACGTTATCGGGACGTAAACGGTAAAGCATTAACTGTACCATACTTTGAATGGATCTCCAAGTAAACAACTTGGAGATCCATTCAAGTTGTTTACGGTTATTGAAGCACATCGCTGCTCTTCTTTAAAGTCATTTACGGTAAATGACGCCATTACGTCCTACATCTTTTGAATAGCTAGCAGTAAACTAATTAGCACAATCCCGCTCAAATGAAGTCTTTGAAATCTCTTTATGTAAGTACACTTGTCTGGAGGAATACCTACAGAAAAGCAATCAGTTGTGCTTTGGAAACATTTTCCGCTCATTTTGAAAAGGAAAACAGACTGGCTCTTTTATGTTACCACCGTTTGGTTGTAACATAAAACATATATATATATATATATATATATATATATATATATATATATATATATATATAATCGGAAAAAAAAACGAGTTAAGGTTAAAACTTATTATGAAGTTTAGATAATAAACTGATAAATTGCTCTCACTTAAAATGACAAGAAATGCCCAGTAGATGGTGACAAAATACAATTAGTGCTTCGTAAAAACTGACTCACCCTTCCATATTTATTGCAGGCAGTAAACTTGTTTGTTATTAGGCTTATGCATAACTATCTGTCTTTCTTTTCTGGAACCCATTTCAATGCAAGAGATGATATAAGATATTGGTTCTCACAGTGCAGTTTTTATGCCATTTTAAAACTGGTGGCATTTTTTGTTTTAATATTCATGCTTGTGGAGTAATATGGCTTTGTTTATAGTCATCTCTGATCTGCTACCAGTAAACGCCACCCTGCTGACCTTTGCACCATCTCCACTGTACAGACAGTGGTAGCCTTTAGCCCAGCAGGCTCTGTAAGTGAACCATTACGGCAGGCGTGTGTAGCCTGTAAGAACGAAACAGCAAAGGCTGATAAAGGTCACTTTAGCTGGTATGACTGGAGTGCTTAATTTGCTGTGGGAGCATGAACTGCACACAAGCACAAATAAAAAGCCAGGCTTCAGACACACTAAGCAGTCTCACATGATGGGACAGCTGACCTTGTAACCGTATGTTGTGTGACTAAATCCTTCCGGCCATCAGGAGCCAATAGGTCACTCATTTTTATAGTCGCAAAGTATTTTCTCTGCACTGGAACAACAACTGTAAATTGGTATTATTGGTGGTTTGTTGTTAAAATAAACACAAATTTATTCCCTTATATATGAAAACAATCTTTAAGTGGACAATAAAAACATTAGAAGGCACATCCATGTGAACTTCTAAATAGATTAGCATCTCCTTCTGTGAAAATAAGTCCTCAGATTTTTATCGTCAGACGATTAAAGGCTCATCAAAAGTCATTGTGCCATTTTTATGTTGGTACAATAAGTTTAGATTTTTAATCATATAAATCTATGTATGAATCAGAGACCCAAAACAGATTAGAGATTTTGTTTGCAGATTGCCTTACTTCTTTGCTGCAGAAAAGCGGTTGATAAGCCTTTCACTGGCAACATATTTGGCCAACTCATCATTTTTACTTTGATTATGTTTAGAGATTCTTGTGTAATCTTGGCAGTAGGATTTGGAACATTTAATACAAAAGGATAATGTTGTGAGGCTGAGCATCATCTCTCAAAAACAATATTAATTGTTAATCTCCTCAAGCACTTTTTTTACCCATACTTCATGACATTATGACATTTAGGACTTAGTAATTTACTGCTGGTATTCTTTAGCCAGTTTTAAAGTTGTGTCTACACTAAGCATTTTCAATTACTAGTATTTTGCATAACTTTTTTTATTATGTTTTATACCAGCCAAGCATGTCCTTTATTACTGAGGTGATGTTGTTTTTCTTAGTTGTCATAAAAACTTTATCTCTTAAAACCCTCAGGGTGGCTTCAAATTTATGATTATCACAATAATCATGCAGATTTATCAACTATTTGGTGACAATTTTTTAAGGCAGTATAAAAACATATTATTTTAAGATAGAATAGTTTCTCTGTTGGACTGGACCACCTTTCTCACTCCATTTCCATCAGTGAGACCTAAGGTTCATTTGTTGCTAACTTGGATATTCCTGTTACAGACTCACCTCAGATATAAAGTGACCTCTGTTAACCAGGAATACTCCATAAGACCGACAGTTTGAGAAATGCCTTGACTCAGTCATCTTGCAGTCACAAATTGGGTCTTTCCAAACTTGCTCAAATGCTTAAAATTGCCTATTCCCACTGCTTCAGACACATCAGCTAAGGATAAAATACCAACTTGATGCCTAATAAATTCCACCTCCTAACAGGTGCCTAGAAGAAAAGATATGTGGGTATTCACTTCAACTGTCAGTGGTTATAATGTGCCTGATTAAGGGTTACCTTACTTTGTAGGTTTTTATCCAAAAAAATGTTTAGAAATTTAATTGCTATCTTTTCAAGAACAAAATGTCAATTCTCAGGTATATTTAATATTAATAACATATCAATTGTACATTTCAGTTAACACCAGCAAATGGATAGCAAATTATAATAGAACAATAATAAAGGTTATACACAATCAAGTAGGCAAGAACAGGTAGGAAACCAAATAAAATTAATGCATGCATTAGAGAAATCAAAGTCAATTTATAATAAAGTCTGTGTGTGTTCAGACACATCTTCTTGCCAAATGAAATCTGTGGATTTCATTTGAACTTTTTTTTACTACCTTTTAATAATATCTAGGACATTGCAACTGACCAGGCGTCTCATCTAAACCGCTACAGGTTTTATGATGTGCCGTTCACATAGCAAATAAAGTTAAGTTTGTCAGCACAGTCCCAGCTCTCCAACTGTTGCCCCTCCTGAAAGAGGGCCCCACAGTGGTGGCTCCAGGCTGGACATTGTGGGACCTGCGCCTGGCTCCAGGTTTGGTTCTCCGTTGAGGTCCCATCCACCCACAGCCAGCTGTCACAAAGGTAGCGCAGGCCGCTCCACACATGAGTCGTTGAAGCGGTTCTGCTGGTCTGCAGAGCTTTAGTCAGGGCAGATTCAGAGGTTAGGCTGACCAGTTCCTTGTCTAGGCTGCGGCAGTGATTCAAAGCCTCCTCCCAGGTCTTGTTTTCCTTCACCAAAACCAGGCTGCTGTGAAAACAATAGAAAGGGAATTTTTCCTCACAGCTCACTGACTCCCAGCCCTCGTCAGTCTGTGCCACACAGTGCTGATCTTGGATGGACTCTTTCGGTGACATCCAGAGAAAGAACAAAGCATTTTTCCCACCAGACCACTTCCAGTTGTCACTGACATCTTTGTACAGACCAATCCAGATTTTTTTAGAATCAGCACCTACAATCTCTAGACACAGTAGGCAACTGTCAGCGTTTTCTTTACCTCCTTGCCCTAACTCAGTGAGTTTGTCTTGTTCCTCCTGGCTGTTGATTGAGGACAGATCAGTGTGATGCATTCTGCAGTAGTCTCTGGCATCTGACCATGTCATTCTTTCTGAGACATAAATATTATCTCCAAAGAAGTCACAGAGAGCCACACTGAAGAGCTCTGTAAAGAGCAGAGATCTGAGAGCCAGTGTTCTCATACTGATTTTTTTCTTTCATCGCTTCCCTCAATTGGTAGTTTCATTTCTGGGATGTGAGGGGTTCTTAAACACTGTTGAAAATACAGGAAGCACCCAATAAAATTGTGTTCCATGCTTTTCATGGAAATATCTTGGAATTTAGGTACAAATCTACACATGCAAATGTGGAACAGTCAAATTTTCACAAACGAGGCTTAAACCCTCCCGCGGTCTTGGCACGATTCTCAGGAGGAGTGTGGTAAATGTCATGGTTGGAGAGTGGGAAAGCAGGGGGGTGGAGGGGATTGTGTTGTCAGATTGTCAGTTTCTGAAACCAAGTAAAAGAAGACCCTCATAAAAGCTCACAAGCGACCTCGCTGGACCACATACGAAATAAAAACCTCAGGGGTCCAAATGACCCCATTTCATGGGAGGGTTAAGACTGACCTGAGAAAATGAAAGTGATTTTCTAAATTAATATGTTCTTACATGACTGATGAATTTTTAAAATAGTTTCCAAAACACATTTTGACTTACTAAATGAATTACTGAATGAACAATAACCCATTAACATATGTCAAATTGTGTTTACCCCTTTACGGTCTATAGACAGAGTTCTGTATTGTTCTGGGCACACTGAAGCTTGTTAACATTGGTATGTTTTAAATCCTATTTGTTTTTGTTCTATTTGAATACAGAGGAAAGCTTTCCTGGCTATTTTCTGCTTTGTATTTGACAAATTGCTCATTTGCATTTAAGGGTAATCTATGTTAACAATTTGCAATTTGTTGCATGTCAGTGAGTAAAGAATGGTGGATCTGTACAGGTCTGCTAGAGGGTTGGTGCTTCATTAGTTGATCAAATCTTCCATAAAGAAGAATATTCCCTGCTGTGCTTAGTGAAATAACTTAGCAAGGAAATAAATAAAAACTAACAGTTTAAACATCATTCAAGGAAGGCAGATGTATCTCGATCTTTACAAGTCAGGCAATGGCTTTAAGAAAACAGTTTTGTCTTAAGAGGCCCCTTTGTAAAAAGTTTAAAACAATCTTATACTTCATATAATTTAAACAACCAGTCACAGTCAGGTTGATAAACTCAGTAGAAAAAATTTCACTTTGTTTTGTTAAAGCTTTCTGGTTGAAATAAATAAGGAGTTTTTTAAGCAAACAAGCTTTTGTTATTAAAATTTTTGGTGATCATGACATCAGTGACTCATATGAGAGAAATTTATATTAGGTCTAGTTTCAGAGATGACATGGCGATAGTCTATGTTTTACCACTATGAACTCTGTCCAAGTTTATTCTAACTCAGTTAATTTGGGACAACATTTTAAGATAAAAAAATATATATATTCACATATAACTTGACTGAAAATGCCTAAGACAGAGATAATCACAATCATAAGAGCAGCTGAACCTGAAAACATTGTCTACCAAACATATAGGCCAAATTTATCCAAAATGTAGCATAAATATCTTAGCATTTTGTTGGCTAACATCCATTGGGTAGCCAATGGAACAGAGGGGTGATGTGTGCACTTTCAGGCTGATTAATGACCAGATGTTTCACATACGATCTGGACCAACTACGGTGAATTCAGAGGATTTATTAAAATAAAAAAATGTCCTCATAGATCTAAATTCATCCACTGTTTGTGTAATTTTAAGTCCCAAAGTATTTTATTATCATTGGTAGACTGGTTACGTTCAGGAGGCCACATTGTGCAGGTAAACAGCATCAAAGTCCACACTTTTTCAAGTAAAATAATGTAAAACATGTTAATCTGCCTCCATTTTGCTTAAGCCACACAAATCTATATTCAAACTACATCTGAGCTCATCAGTCCTGACAAATGAAATGCAAATAATCTCGTCGGTGTCTGTGTTGCTTGTTTGTTGGGAACTTAAATCTGCTCACAGAATCCCTTTGATGTTGGCTATGGCTTCCTGTTATGAAGATTTGGTTTAAGGTTATTGGCTACATGATAGAAAATTTATGGCTAGTGTCATTTTTTTTGTTCAAATAATGCATATTATATTGTATAACCAACTTTATTTTCTCACGCTTGTGGTTTGATGAGTTATTTTTATTGGTATATCAAGTCAGCACAGCACAAATAAAATGAGAACAACCTGGATTTTAGTAACAAAAACATTTTATGAATATGGAAACAAACATATTTATACATAGAGAACATTGTGAAAGAGAAATTAAAAAATGCTTAACATTGGAGTGGAAGATATGCTTTACAAAAAGAAGTAGGGATTTTCTTTTTCATCCTGACAACTGGGAATCTCCCACTCTGTTATGTAAACAAGCTAATTGTCCTTATAATTCCCTAAGACAGTAGTAAAAGTTGAAAATTCAAATTTGTTGCAAAAAATAGTAAAAAAAAACAAAAACACAATTATAAAAACCACACTGGCATAAAACAGAGATGCACTTTTGATCCTGCCTTGAGTGAGCTTTGACTGAAGGTCAGCTGCAGAGGTTTGGTTGTTCAGCAGGAATAAAACAAGCTGGGAACTACAAAACTTTCCACTGACGTTTATAGAAACACTGTGCATGTGGTTTTCCATCTAACTTTTTGCACAATAATACTAATGTGATCTTTGGGTTCAAAGAGAAAATACCTGTTTGGGTTGTCTTTTAAATTCACGTCAAGGCAACAATGGATTCTTTGAAACAAGCATAGAAAAAACGTGTCTGTTATTTTTATCAAAACATCAGGCCTATTTTCAGCTAGAAGGCATCACTTTGTGGATTAAAGTACAAAAGGATTTTCTGCTTCTTTGTCAGAGATCAACAATACATCCTTGGCATGACTTCATGATTCTACAGATATTGTCACAATAAGACTGAAGTCAGAACAGTTATGAAACTCAGAGTCTCTCTGTCAGTGTGAGCAGACTTCTGCTAACTTCTGCAAAGATTAGTGTTCTCAAACTTTTCACATTACAGGCACTATCATCATTTCGTCATCATTTGCATCTTCATATGGAGTCTTGCTGGTTGAGTAAGAGCAGATGGAGATGTGAATGTTTGTGATTGATTCAAGTTGAATTTGTCTCAGATAAACAGAGAGGTTAGTAGGTGACTGGCACAATGGGATGTTGAAGGGCGTTCCTTGATTCACATCTCTGTGTCAGCCACTGGGTTCTGGGTGGCAGAGTGTCCGTTGGTGGTTGGGGTGGGATTGGTCCCGTTTTCAGGTGGAGACTCTCCATTGGCGGTAGGTTTGTCTGCAGGCTCCTGAGGCAGTGGGGCCACAGATACCAGGGTGTTGGCCTGGTTCTCCTCATCCACCTGGAAAGACTCAGCCTAAGGAGAGAACAGATCCACAGCTTTAGAACGAAGCTTATGTTGGATTGGCCGAGATTTAACCTAAATCATAGCAGGGAAGTTTGTAGGAAAGTGTGTAAGGAGAGTAGATTATGCATTTCTTTTAGAGGTTTATGGGATTTTGCTTTGAGTTCTCTGTAAGACTTTAGCTCTGTTTTGACTTTGGGAAACATTTGCAAACGTGTAAGTGGGTACAACTTGAACGTGAAATATTCATAGATAGTCAGATCATTAGTGCTCCAGTTATCCTACATTTTGTTCAACAGTTTGGCCTCAAATTTAACAAGAACTCTGTAAACAATTTCACAGGCGTGCCTCCATATGTAATTGCTTTAAAAGATGATGTCATATAATTTAGAAAAAACACTAAATCATGTGCAGCTCTCTGGCAAGAAACTAAAGAAAAAACAGCTTAAAGGAGTTTATGTCGCTCTGCGTCACGTAACAGTCAAGCGTGTCCTCCCTTTAGTCATCTAGAAAAATTAAATCCATGTGTTGTTGTTGCTTTCAGATAGACTGTTTGCTCAATTTACTCAGCATGTTGAGATTCAACATTATTGTTTTAAGATTTCTGTTCATGTTGTGTGTAAAAGCCCAGCATGTCATGCTCAGTGTTATTCTCAATGTTGAGTAAGAGGATAAGAATTGTGATCTGAAAACTGAAGTGGCAGTAGCCACTTCAGTTTTTAGCATTGTTTGTGTAAACATTGTGACAACAATAAGCAACTCACCAGTCTGACACCTTTGGAGTTCTTGCGGTGCGTCTTCAAGTAATATAATCCAATCAGCAGCGCAGCCAGCAGCAGGCCAGAAAGCAGTAAGGAAACCAGTACCAACTTTGAGTTCTTCCGCCAGCGAGGAGTGGCTCCGTGGACACCAGTCTGACAGAAGAACAATTAAGTGTACTGTAAGTCAGGCAAATAATCATTGATAATATTTAAGTGATACTGCTTTTATAAGAAGAACATAACCCAAAGAAAGTCAGCACAGCACAAATAAAATGAGAACAACCTGGATTTTAGTAACAAAAACATTTTATGAATATGGAAACAAACATATTAATATGTTTGTTTCCGTTCTTAAACATAGGATCACCACCACAACACATGAATGAGAGCAGGCTAAACATGACACTAAAACTCTACATTCAATGTAAAATTGCACTTCTTTTCAGCTGATTGGGTTAAACTTCACATTTTTATCTTTCAAACATCTTCAGGCAGAAGGAGCTCATGTCTGACATCCCAGAGAAACCCCAGTTCCTGTTTTTTTTCTTCCACAATAGTAATGAAATACATTCAGTGGTTAGTTCAAAAGGACTTATTTAAACTGCACAGTTAGTGTTGTTGCAATCACATTGGGAGGGTTCACCTTTGGCTGACATCATGACATCAGTGCTAATGTTAAGCTTACTTCATGTGGACCTTTTCATTGATACAATTTTAGCAGATCTTCAACATTAAATTATATATATATATATATATATATATATATATATATATATATATATATATATATATATATA
>NW_015112818.1:305773-325679 GCF_001443285.1 Poecilia latipinna
TATATATATATATATATATAAACATTTAGATAATTTTGGGATATAGAAAAATATATAGAGTTTATGATTAACACAAAATTTAAATATTGAGTCATTGTGTCAAACCTTTTCAATGTAAATGCTGTTTAATTCAATCAAACTTTTACTGTGAATATTAAAAACTATAAGATGGATGGGGTGTGTTAGGTGCTCCGTTTTGTTATGCTGTGACTGTTGTCTGATGCTGCTGGAGTTGATCAAACCCAAATGTATGTCTGTACACTATGACCTCTTCTCTCTTCTCCACTTTCTCTTAGAAAACAGAATTAGGACATAAAATCCACTTTTTCAATTTCAAAGCCCTAAAAGCTCCTTGCTATTCTTAGACTTTTAATTACTTTTACTTATTGGAATTTGAGTCTTCATAATTCAGTCAATATTTTCTATTGAGTAAATTATAATTCATGTTGTTTGTTTTGTTCATTAGTTGTTGATTTGCCTTTTGTTTGGCTATTTTTAAAAGGAATTTGAAGTTAATATATACTTGTTGGCTGATAAGGTCAGCTGGAATGAACAAGCTTGTTTCTTTTTGTGAAATGCCAGTTTTATGAGAGGAATATTACTTTTAAAATATTTTTTTTCTTTCTTTCTTCAAGTTCCGATGTTTACTATAAACACTATAATTACTATGACTTTAAACAATATGGAAAAGTTCAGAAGATGATATCATGGCTTTGTATCCTTTTGATAGCTTAATTCATAACATTTAAGTTAAATGGAGACACATCTGGGAATGTGTTTTAGGGCAAAGTCTCAAACTGCTTGATTCTGACATCATGGAAAACTCAACAGAAATTCAGCAAGATATCATGAGGAGAATTATGGACCTCTGGGATTCTCTGTACAATTTCCAGATGCCTGAAAATGCCACGCTCATCCGTTCAAACAATTATATCTACAAGAATGAAAATTTTTTAGCTATCATGCAGATCAGGAAGGAGATGTTCTGTGTGCCAGAAATAAAATGTGCATGACCCAACTCATACAATTTAAATGGCAATTATATTAACTACTATAGAAAAGACTAAACTTCCTAATGGGGAAGGTAAGGGTAAAATTAAAAAAAAAAAAAAAAAAAGAAATGGTGTGACATAATGTTAGATAGTGAAGGAAAAATTTTATGTCTTATTAAAAAGTCTGTAAGTTCATTGCTTGTTTTATTAAATTAGTTCATAATGGAGTAATGAGGGAAATGCTGAGTATGTTGAAAGCAAAGAGACAAATGGTTAAGATCGACTCGCCCATAACCCAAAATTGGTCCAAGGTGTCAGAAAAATGTTTTGCTGCTGACGTGTGGATTGTTTGTGGGCTTTTTGTTTTTAACACCAGCTGTCAGACTGGCAGCATAAAACCTCAGAGACCATCTCCTGCCTCGGGGGACTGTTTCCCCTTTTCCCTTGTGTTTCTCAAGTTTGATTATAAATCAGACACCGAGTTCAGCTGACTGAGTCAATCAAAGTGACTGCCTTCAGAAAGCTCCTTCACAGACCCTTCATGGTAAATGGTGTAATTTACGGCGTTGGTTAGACGTGTGGGATTTCTCTGGCTGTGCCTCGGTTTTACCAGCAGGAAAGAGGTTGGCAAAACATGGTAGTAAAGTTATGACAAAACTGAATGAGCTGAATAAGCACAAAGCGCAATGCGAAAAAAATGGCTTTGCAAGTAGAATTTTAGAAAAATAGTTCACTTACTGTGTCCTTTATGTTGTCATTGTTGAATTTGTTTACCATGCCTATCACATCATCTGCAAATGTAAAAAAAAAAACAAGCAAAAAACATAAAAATAAACAGAAATTTAAAAATGAATACATGGTGTTAGTACAGGAAAATGATGGCTTATGGGTTGTGACTATCATAATTTAAAATACTGACCTTCTACATACTTCCCAGACACAAGCACGTGATCTGTGTCATCTTCTTGATAGATCTCCAGCTTACACTCTTCACCACACAGTTCAGGAAGAACCTTTATAATTTTTGCCTGTGTGTCTCCCTGCAAAGAATGCATTACAATGACCTCAGAGATGTTTCTAACTTAGTTCCTGAAAGGTTTAAATAATTGGGAATTAAACATGACTTTCATTGCTAATCCCAAAATACCTTTTATCCAAATGCTTACGCACATATCTTCGAGAATCCTGCCAGGAACACTCTTACAGGTTCAGCTCTTATATAAATACAGATAAGGAATTCTGCATACCATTCCTGAAACAGCAACTCTGTGCATAGCACCAGAGTGAAGGCTTTCAAACCAAAGCACATTTACATGGGCAATATTGGTTCCCTATTTAAGCCAGATTTTATTTAGGAGAGGCAAATGTGTTTTGGCACGAGCAGCATTATATTTCATAAAGAACATCTTTTATTTAATCTCTTTGGTTGACTGTGCACAACTATTGCATTTTTGCAATCTGTATCCATTGTTTAAAGGATAAATAATGTATTTGTGTCTTTATGCTGCCTACTAGCCAAAGCTAACAAAGAGCAGATGTAGTAAGTTCAGACATCCACATAAAAGCTGCAGACCCTAAAGCTCTTATAGTGAGATACCGAGGAATTTATCTTTATAAACAGAAACATACACTCACACACACCCACATTTCTGCCCCAGGCTATTACACATTACGTATTCTACAGAAGCAGCAGGCCCACCCATTATGTTGCCCTCCCACTGTCTTCACAGTCCTTGCCCTTGGTTTACAGTACTTGCAGGAGAAATCTGTTGGACTTTCCAGGCTGTTTTGGAAACAAATGTATATGCACACAATTTCACTGAGTCACTTGGCTTCTGAAGTGTTTGTACAGATAAAATGAGAAAAAAAAATGCTGCTGAGGTTAAGTTTGGAAAGCTGATAGGTACCTAGGGAGAATAAACAAAGCTAGTGAGACACTGTTTGTCATTGTGGTGCAGTTTGAAATGAAATTTTGAAATTGACTTCCAGTAAAGCCACAATATTCTAAAACACAAGTATGTAAGACAAAGACTAAGTTAAAATTGTTTTGAACTTACACATTTGGTGGATGACTTCAGTTTCACAAGAACAGCGTTTTTTTCTTCCACAATGTCTTTGGTCACGCAGATGACTTCTACAGGCTGCAGGGAGAAACCAGAATGTTTCATCTCTTCTTTATGAGTAAGCTTATGAGTGCTGCTAGGTTGTATAGAGGAGCTGGGTATAAGAACAGTGCTGAGTGTATTTAACATGTGTAATTCCACAGAAATTGACTTTTTTTCCCCCTCTGGAGGGATTTGCTGGCCATTATTTAACTTACCCCCGGTAGGTTGTCCCCTCTGGCTGAGTTGGGTGCTGGGGTATCTGGATTTACAGCCGGTGGTTCTGTGTGACTCATATTATTTTTTGTATTCTCCAAAGATACAGTGGTTGGTGTGTCTGAAGGGCTGTCACCTTCTGGTTTAGGTGTCTGTGGAGAAGGCTTGTTTGTCTCTGGTGTGGGGAGAACCTCCACTTGACCTGGTGGTTTTGTACCTGAAGAAAACAAGACTTTATGATTAATGTGTGAGCCAGAGCAGGGGAAAAAAGCATTTTAGAGGGCTGTATTAGTGTTTAATTTACCTCTGAAGAAAATTTCTTTATGCTTTGATTATTAAAACAAATATATTTTTATGGGAACTTGAGAACCAAGCTCTTTTTTCTTACCTGTACATCTAAAATATATTTTATGACTTGGCATCTTACCAGGATTTGCAGTAGTCTTTACAATCCCATCGCCTCTCACACCATCCTGTGCCATCACTCCTGTTGCAAAATAAGAACAAACAGAGATGGACTGTTGTAGACTGACTATGAAGAACTAATTCTATACCCACATACATTAGATATTATGATGTACATTAGAGCAATATGCCTTTTTTCACATGTTCACATATGTAACTTTTGTTTTTACAATTTTTTTGGCATGTTGTAAATTGGAGTTTTAAACTGAGTTGGACTGAATTAATGTTTTGCAACCAATGCTAGAAAATATTTTTGATTGAAATCCACATTAACTTTAAACACATTTTTCTAATTGAGAATTTGTTTCTTTGTTGGCGTTGCAAAATTTTTTGTATGTTTCACAACAACAGGATATGGACCACTCCTTCCCAGAGAATGCTAATTTAGTATAATGCTTGAACCCAGACCTTTTGAGTGAAAATCACTGGATGCTTATGTCCTAACTCACTAGATTAAAAAAGGGCAAAACCCATATTAATAAACTAATTTATATTTTATCATTTATTTACATGCCATATTTTAGAATAATATAACTTGTCAGTGAAACATTTCCACTACAGTTCTCCTCCTGGCCTTGGCAGTTCAAACTTCTACCATTCCCAAATTGCAGCCAGACGCCTTACAAAATCATTCCAGGGATGCAAATCAACCTCAATTTGCACTTTGGATTTCAGGGGCTTTTTATTGCATTAATGAAAGACCTGGTAGCAACAAAAATATGTTTATAATCTATTTTGGTCATCGTAATATTGATCAAAGTCAAACAGTTTTTGTTGTTTCTTTCAGCTGTGAAATGTTCAGCTGCTAAAGTTTAATAACTTTGTTTGCCTCAGGGATAGGTTCGATTTTCTTGACTAATTAATCAAATATGCTACCACACCCTGTGGCCACAGTTAATGAGTCTGAGGTTGGTAATTCTGAGATTTGTTCAGGCTCTGTTGCAAATGTTGCATCCAGAAGTAAGACCAGATCCTCAGCATCTGTTCTCTTTTTCTTCCCTCTGTCTGACAAGAAAACAGCATTACTTCACAGTGAAAAAATGCCCATGATGCCTTGTCTCTGCAGATTAGATTCTCTCTACACTTTTACTATGTCATTCCTTGTTGCCGTCAGAGTAAGGAAGACATTTTTATTTATATTTTTTTTTTACCTTTTTTGCATTTTCTCTTCTACTTCAGTGCAGGTTTAACATCCATAATAAACTATAATCAGAACTGTGTTATTAAAAAAAAAATGGACAACTCAGTTTCAATATAAGAGCAAATGCTTTATAATAAAAGATGCATACTTCTATTTTAAGAAACTGATAGCTTTGTAGAAAGGTTCTGTATTTGGGGTCACTAAAGAAAATATTTTGCTTAAATTAATAAAAAAAAATACATTGATTCAGGATATGTTCAAAATGCAAAGTAGTCAGTTGTCCATGGAAAAGGTTACAATAAAGAAATGGTTAAGAAAACAGCTACATATGCAGTTTTAACTACATTTAAAGAGTTTTGCTGAATATAGGTACACAAGTCATTAATCTTCCTGTCATGTTCATTTCTGAGGTACAGCAATAATGTTCCTGGGTCAATTTGACCGGTGGAGTGTTTAATCATGCAATAATGTCAGAAACAAAAAAAAATATTTGTATCTGATTATTAACTCCAACACTAACTATTTCAATCAATATTTGTGCAATGATGGTTTTTTTTTTTTAATTATTTCTCACAAATAAAGTATCAATGACGACAACTTACTCATTTACTCATTTGGAGTAAATGAGTAAAAAACCTAGACACAAAAAAAAGCAATAATTATCCTTGAAATTGATCTTTTGTAAAAATTTTTTATATTAGATTTTGTTTTGTTTTTTTCAAGGGGTGATCTTTGTAATTGAACCTGAGACATGTATTATGTTCTGGGTCAAACTGACCCGCTGATTAAAATCAAGACAAATGAGTCATGCAGAGAGTATTTATGTTTTCCCCCACTTGTGGTGAGTGTCCACTGAGTGTGGGTGTTCCCGTATCTATGTAAAATAGAGATGTTCCCGTATCTATGTAAAATAGAGATGCAGGAGAGTTGGAGGAGCCAAATGTGTAAAATGAATAAATTTTCAATTTATATGTGGAGTGCACCTGTTAAGACAAATAGGAAAAGTTTCATGCAAAAAAATAATAAAAAATACTTCCAACTTAAAAAAAAAAAAATGTTTAAACTTTAAAACGGATCAATTTGACCTGCAACATAACAGGAGGGTTAAATGATATCTACAGCATCATACTGTAATCTTAGCACTTGATCTCAATGGCAGCTAATCCAGGCTGCTGTTGATATTTCAGAAACAGTAAATGCTTCAGCTGCTAAAGTTGTATTAGAGTTGAATCGAATTAATGTACCACGGCTACAGAAATAGTGCAAGTGCTGCATACATGTTGCGTAATTGACCTAATAATAAGACCACGTGAGTCGTAATTATTCTGTATAAAGTCTATCTAGTGTTGTGATTCACCAACACTAGGACGTTGAATTCTTGAAGTGACTCCAACGGCAAGACTGTTCACTTTATTTTTGATTAATTCAGTTAATATTGATTTGACCTCTGGGGGGCACTCTTTGACTTCCTGTAAAGTGTAGAACTTTCATCCAAAGATGGTTAGGTGATCATTTGGTCATAATTGAAAATTTCAAAGCAAAAATAAAAAATCTGTGCAACATTGACACACTTAATCCTAACACAAATACGTTGTACAAAATTGAGGCACATCATAAACGACACATGTCATAACTATGACCGAACATATTGTTTCACTCAAAGTGCCTCATTCCCAACATGCATGGCAAGAGTGAAAACTTTGGCCTGGCTTTTTTTGGTTTTTAAATATGTATTTTCTAGAGAAAGTGTGAGCACCATTGTAGTTTTAAGCTTATTAAGACTGAAAACTAGTGTCTGTGTTTGTTTTGTGCCTTGAGATCTGAGAAACGCCAATGACAACGCTTATGATGCTTTGCATTCACATATTTTGAGTAGCTCTTCATTTCTATAGTCCAATGCAATAGGAATATTTCAATGTAGCTCATATAGTTAGCCCTCCCTTTGAGGGTTTTTTTTCTCAAAGAATTCACTCTTTTGCTTTTGTTCCCAGATGGAGTCCTGTCTTTGTCTGTCATCACTTGATCTGTTTTGTTTTTTTTTTTTTACAAATGAGGCAGATGGATTTTTCCCAAGGACAGGATTGTGACACACATCCATTTGCTTTCTCAGATAAATCATTGTGAAAGACAGGTGCCACAGCTACAGAACAAACAGTGTGTTTACCATATGGGCCAGAACCTCCTGGGGCTCTACTAGCATGTGTGTATGTGTGTTGGTGACTAAATGGTGCAGTCCAAATTGATGCAGACATTTACTGTTATTATGGCAGATTTTGATTTACTGTTTAAATAGTTTTCTAACACTCATGCAGCTTTTACATGACAGCACACAAATACAGACTTTTTAACATCAGCTACAAGGAGACTGTTTCTTTTTTCAGCAGCTAGGTTGCTAATATTCTTTCTTTCTATGGTTATTTTGTGCCATTTCCAAATGCTTCACATCCTATCTTTGGATAAGCAAGAATTAATTAAAAAGTGAGCGGTGTGTGCTCTCACAACCTCAATAAAGAACATTCTAGGGACATTAAATGTTTTTTTCAGTTCGATGAACATAGCCGCTAATTACATGTTTTTAATGAAGAAACATTTGGCGTGTGAAAAAATGATAAATGTTCTCCTTCCTGTCACAGACAGAAGCCTAATATCTTTAGTTATTTGCATATTAAGTATTTCCCAATGTTGCAGTTGATGGGGAATACATTTCTCTTTTGGACTTTGTTTAAACCTCTTTTCTCAGCCTTGGGAAGCTGCTAATCCTTCTCCATCACTTGGTGGCCTGTCTGTTTATTTTACCAGAAAGGATAAGGCTTCAAGTGGGTGAGGTGGTCAAGGATAAATTAGGATGTCTCTTACAAATGTGATGTCCAAGATTGCTGGGCCCAAATTGTCTAGTTTCTGCTCTCTGTTTTGCACTCTAAGGTAATTTTACTTGACTGGAAAGTAAAACTGAACTTGTGGTTTGGCAAAGTCTATTATTTCACACTGTGACAGTTTTTTGGGTCTTTTTCCTAATCTGATATTTTGATGATTTTGTGGTAAGTCACTGGGTATGAATTTTCACCTTTTTACCATTATGAAAACCCTGGAAGACTTGCGTTTTCCCCAAATTATTTTGCTGTATAATTTTCTAATAATTGCCTATAAAACAAAGATCCAACATTTATGAAAAGTAAATTTTTTCCAACCAGCCTTAGACATAATAAAAAAACAAGATGCTGACCAATTATTACTTATTTCATAACAACAAGCCTTTTAGAGCAACCAGAAAAATGCTTGTATGAATCAATAAACATCAGTATCTGACTTGTTATTGCTTTGCTCTGACTGAATCCTGACCAAAACTCTTCAAATGAAGCAACCATAAATGTCAAACAACAACATTTTGGGGGCTTGTTACAGCCAAACCATAAAATGATTGTAATTTAGTTGAATTATTTATTGCTGCCTGTGTTAAGCAAGTAGCATTTGTCTTGATTTGAGGTAAGATGGTAACCTTCACGTTGGTTGGCTGTTTCTGGTGTTTGCAAAAATACTTTACTTCCTATGTGAGGTCTGTAAACTTCCTGAGAGTACAGCCTATTATAGTCTTCACTTCACAGACTTTCTCTCTAAAAGCCACAGGAATATACAAGGAGTTTGCAATTAATACATTACATATTTGTGAATCAACACTTGAGGTGCACATCTACATCAGATGTCCCTAGAAACTCCCTTTTTGCAGGGCTTAAAACTACTAGGGTATCAGCATCTTGCAGTTATTGTGTGAACACAACAGGACTTAAACCGTCCCAGTCACACCAGACTCCATATGTTATTTGGCACTGGTCCTGACTTCATTTCTCTCTTGAATATTTTCCCACCAGATTCCTCTGAAAGACGGCTGTGGTCTGGAAAAGCTCCACCCTCCACCCCCCCGTCTCCTGGGACTCTGGATGGAGGAATGTGGCAGAAGACAAGCCCTCTGCTCCACGCCCTTTTCCCTCCCAGCTCTCCATCTCTCTTTACCATATCCCAGTCACGCACAGCTAATCCAAAGCACTTATGGAGGTGAGATTTGGACTCCAGCCGTCACACCTTACACACAACGCTGTAACATAAAGCCAGATTCCAAGAGATAGCAACTGCTTACACTCAATTACCTAAAAAGCTTTCCCTAAAATTGTCCCAGGGTGTGGTTCATGGCTCAACACACAAATCTGCTTTACACACCACTTGTCCTTTCTCTGTCAGCTACAATAACTTCAGATTTATATTCATCTGCTAGTCTTTAAATATTTTAGTATCTTCAGTAAGGAGAAAAGTTCTGACACATCCAATAAACATTTTCTAGTAAAAAGACTCACAATTGCCTTCCCAACACCAGTCATCAACTTTTATGTTTTTTTCTTTGATCTTGTATCTTTGGATAATGTTGGGAAAATATAAAGAACACTTTATATCTAATGGAGAGACAACATGTGTCCATTTAAATTTAAGAGGCTTATTAGACTCCCATAGGATGTTTTCTTGAAGTATGCTTGAGTTCTGTACTGGAAAGCTATGATTGTTTTAACTTACATCACTGATAAAAATTAAGAAACTGCAATTGTTGTACTTGGGCAAAGCCTTCAAGTTCTTATTTGTTCTACCCCTGACACAATATCTCCTTTTTCATTAAATATATGGCAAATCTAAATGTTCATACCCTGAAAATGTCCTTAACATATTCCTACAAATTGCTGTTACATCATTCTAAATGCCCCCTTGCTATGGGTCTAATTTTAACCCTGCTTCTTAGAAAATGTGTTTTTACTGGAGTCTTGGAAAGTGTGAAAACACTGTGTTAACTCCAGTGTTTGCATCAAATCACTTTAGGTCAGCAGGGAATCCTTTAATGTGGCCCCGGAGGAATGGGCTTTCAGACAGCTAAACAGACACATCTTAGGGCGCCTCTGAATCTCGGTTGAGCAATTGGATCTGGTTCTGTGCATTCACACCTCTTTTTAGTGCCATCCACTTGTGATGGAATTCACCTGGGATGAATGTTTGCACCATGTCTGAACAGTTTCAGTGGCATTACATCCCCAAGGGTCCAAGCCCCTCCCTGGTTCTTTACAGGAAACATCTCTGCTATGTAATTGGGCATAGTGAGGTGATAATGGTCTGCACACATTAGTGGACCACAGTGTTAAAGTCCTTGTGTGTGACCATGTCTCCACTTGTACCTTTATTGACACATTTAACTTGTGGAGGTTACAACATAACAGCCTGTTCTCTGCTATAAAAGACCAGTGGTGTTTTAAAGCTTCCTACACTAAGTGAGGAGCTTTCACAGATTTTACTTAAAGTGAACATGGCCTAAATATTTTACTGAATGGTGCAGGGTCTGTTCGTCCAATGCATTAATCAATGTTATACAGTTGCTACCTGTTATTTCCATACACCATATAGAAAGAGGCACATCCATTTTTTCTCAAGTAAACTAACCTAAATAGATCTTAATTTAAATAGCTTACTTCATTTAATTTATTTTAGCTAAATACCAGAATAATGAAACTCAGAATATTTTAGAGGATTTTCTATAATTTTCTTCAACTTCAGAGGTCTACTTCCACAAAAATCTAAATATATGTATCAACCAGAGAGCAAAAGATTCTGTCTGAAGCTGCAAAAGAAATGTCACAGAGTAACAACAAGGAAGAAGCCTTTACTACAAAAGCAACATAAAAGCCAAAATACAGCTGCATTTAAAAATCTACTGTGATCTGCTTTTATTTGTTCTGTTTGGCTTTTTTCAAATGAAATTACAAATGCACTTTTAGGTTTTGGGAACATCTGTGAAGCATGAGACTGGTGCAATATCATGTTATGCAGGTGGTTTTCTGCAAGAGGAACTGGTGCACTTCACATAACGGATGACATCATGAGAAAAGAATATGGCATGGACAATACAGCAGCGTCTTAAGACATCAGACAGGAAGTTAACGCTTGGGGACAAATGGATAATGATTCTAAAATGTACCACCAAATTAGTAACAAAGTTTTAAGAAGTATTTTGAGTTTCCAGTAGGAACAGTAAATGGCAAAGTTGTTCAGATACCAAAGGATACAGAAAGGATTAGTACAACAGCTGATGACTAGATGTCCAGGGTTCCCACTACATGCCACTGCGAANGGGAAANGCTTAGNTTATACCAAAAATCAATACAAATGCAGAATAATAGCAAATTTGCGGCATAAATTTGACAGTTTAAAGTTTTCTTGAAAACAATATTAAAACCTCGTCTATTTCTTGCAAACTCAATATCATGTTGTGTCTTGCCTTGTGAGATTTCTATCATTGAAACCCTCACCGGTCTTAAAGAGTCTATATTTGTAAATTTTTGCAGAGGAATGCGACATTGGAGAATGGTCTCGTAAGGTTAAACATGCTGTGCAACCCTACCCACTTTGAAACAACAGACCGCTGACCCCACCATCTTGACCCCCTCATTGCGCCCCAACTGCAGCCCCTCCCCTGTCATTCCTGTCACAGCGATTAATAGCAGCACCAAGGCTATTCTTCTCTCAAGCCAACTGCATCTTATGGTTTCAATCAGGCCAGAAAGGTTGACTTCACTGAGCCCCTGCCCAGGTGCAGAATTCACCCGACCCAACCCTGAGGCCACTGCAGCTCCTTATCAAGAGTGTGATGCCTGTTTCTAAAGAACCACAATCAGGAAACATGGCATCTGCTTTCAATTGGAGGGGCTTATATCACTCCCCCACCCCTGACATGCTCAAATACACACACACACACATACACACTTACAATTGACTGCTAAAGTTTCACTGCCTTGTGCATTATCTTTAAATGGGCCCGTCTGGTTTGAGTGTGTGCTGGTAGATAGGGAGGGGATCTTGTTCCAGAGTCAGATTTCAACTGCTCAGAGCCTCCAGACTGATTTTGTCCAGCAAAAAAAATGGATTTTAGTCAACATGAATCTGTCTCAAAATCTGAGAGTAAAACAGAATAATTACTTGTGCTGACATAGGTGGGACTATCACTACCGTTCTAAGCTTTTAGTATGGATTGTTGCGATCTGATACAGGCAGAGTCCTTTCTCTTTTCCGTCCTTTTATGTAATTTGCAGACCAAGTTAAGTTGTCAGCTTCTTTTTGCTGCTGGTTCAAAAAGATTATCTCTTACTCCTTTATCTGTTGACTCATACTTGAATAAATACACCGGAAATTTCTCAAAAATGAAACAATGAAAAAAGACACTGAGTTAATTTGATAAGGAGATTTTTTTTTTTTTACTTTGAAAAGACAAATGCTCACTAGTG
This sequence comes from Poecilia latipinna, assembly GCF_001443285.1. Classification (NCBI taxonomy): domain Eukaryota; kingdom Metazoa; phylum Chordata; class Actinopteri; order Cyprinodontiformes; family Poeciliidae; genus Poecilia; species Poecilia latipinna. The sequence continues at coordinate 317,997 of NW_015112818.1, forward strand.
TGAATGATTTTTATTTTTTTTTCCCGTTAGGTGTTTGGATGTTTTTTCTGTTTGCATCCACATATGTGGTTGCCATTGCTGGTTGACTTGACCCTGAAATTTGACTTGGCATATTATGAGCTCTTTCCCTCGTGCAATGGAATGAACACTATGTTGACATTGCTTCTGTAATTCCTCGGTACATCTGTTACTTCAATGAGTGCTATGAAAACAATGATTTACATAATTATATACCCAGGGGTTGGCAGTGAGGTTGGGCAGGGTTCATTGCTTCACTACAGAACCTCCTTAAACCACTTCACAGTGTAGGCAGAGCAGAAGCTGGTTTATGTACAGTCCTCATGTGTTTATGCTAAAGTTTTCCCGCTCAAAGATGCACTATATGTGAATGTGACTACAAAGTAAATGTAAGCACATTGCAGACCAGCTCTTTTAATTTAATTCTTCTTTTTGCATAGTGCAAAAAATGCCGCCTTAACAACTGGTTTTAAAGCACAATCTGAGTTCTGTTTTATAACGCACATATTTCAACCTATGGGGTTGAATTGTCATCTGATTGAGGAACAAAAAAGGTTACATATATGCAAATATATAAATATATATATTTCCGACAGTACAGCCAAATGTAAGTTAAGGTAAATTTTGAAAAAGTATAAAGCTAAAATTCCATGTTTTCACACATTTTAACATGTGAAAACTTTCAGACATTGTTGCGGTCTGAAATTTTAATCTTGGTAAGAGAAGCGATAAACATTTGAAAGCGTTTAAAGGAAAGAGGGAATACATAAAATGAAAGGTCAGCATTCTTTATATTTTGGCTACTTGAGCAAAAATGGAGCTTAACAAGAGATCTACTGAGCTTCCAAAATGGAGTAAAGCTTCTTCACCAACAACTTTTGGGTTGTTGGTCAAGTACAACATGCAAAATTGTTTTGTATTTCCACCAGACTGCCCTGCAAAGGCAGCGATAGTGTACTGCATGTCTTTGTGGCTTTCTTAAAACCATGTGTTTTCAAGTCTTTACTGTTTTATGCCTTCATTTCATACCCATGATTTCATCCTCTTGCATGTTGCTTTTGTAAACAAACCATTTTATACCCTACGGTACATGCAAGTATATAATTACAGTGCATTTTTCTTACTAGTTAAGTATTTTCATGAGCTGCATAACAAAAATGTTCAAATCTCTCTCATTTCCACTGATTGTGGTTCTGTTGCATTTTCATTTGAGCCACTTGACCCCCGCTCAAACCAAAGGATCGCTGAGAGACATTCTGCCAGCAGATATTAGAGATTTATAATCAATTTTGTTGCAGTACGTGATCAGTAGATTATAGGAGATTACATAAAATTAATTTTTTTAAGTACAGAATGACCAAAAGCTGCAAAAGTAGAAAAAAAGCCAATCAGCAGTGACCAGGACTTGGCGTAAATGCAAGTGTAAACTCAAGAGTTTTGCTAGATTGTTTCTTAAAAGGTTTGTGCAGGTTGAACTTATTAGTTGGAAGCTAGTGACAAGCTGTAAGTATGTTATATTTTAGGACGTACATAAAACCTCACGTGTTAAAACGGCTACCTAGAACTATCATTCCATTCTTAACCAATTAACTATTCTTGGATTTCATATCTAAGTGTGACATACATATTTTTGTTTTTTTAAATGGAAAAATATGCATGGCTGCAAAGCTGTTAAGTTTAGCACAGTAAGGTATTAGTTTTAGCTGCAAGGTTCCTAATGTAAAAAAAAATGAGGAGAATTAAGCTCAGGATGCATTCTTAGAGTTATTGAGTGTTTTGAGGGCAGCTTCTGTGTATCTCTGGTTTTATCCCAATAAAGTTGTACAGTAAAGCCCTCCGTAGAGAACATAAATCTCTCATCTCTATTGAGGGAAAAACCTCTGTCGTGTACAGTTAAAAGAAACTGATACCTTACCCTAACATCTCATGTTCTCTTCTTTGTTGTTCAACATTTCTCACACACATTTGATTTGGGTGTGTCAAATTGCTGGAGTTGCTTTGAGTGTGATGATCATAAAGATTTTCTCTTTTGTATTTTTAATCAGCAGCATCATAAAAGTTTCTCTGCCTCTGATTATGAATCTTTAGGTTGAAATTATATCCGTGCCGCTTTGTTATATAAATCAGACACAGCCGCCTCTCTTGGTTGATGATCTCATTATTGTAGCTTACCCACCATGAAAAAGACAGGAGGATTGAATTAGGGAGACCAATGTGTTTTCATTTCCAGCCACAACAGAGTGCTGTAGACTGTATTGTGATTGCACCTCATTCCCAGCACTATTTTTCTTTTCCTATATTCATTTCTTTGTCATGACTTTGTGGACATCTTAAACGTTTTGTAATAGGCAGGGGGTTTTATCCATTATGTGGCAAATCTTTTTTTATCTTCTGGCACTGGAGGCAATTTAAGGAGTAGAGTTGTGGCCTCATGTAATGACATTCAGATTTTACTCTACCTAAAAGTTTAAGTCAGGCATCGGAAAAATGAATAAATAAATAAGTATTGCCATTTTTAATGTTTTTAGTTGTGCTTGATTCTGTCTCAGGTGTTTGTTTGTTTTTTGCTAATCTCAGGATCTTAATTAATGTTTATTTGGTTTAACTTTATAAAAAATATACATAAGATCCAATATTTTAGATAAGTACTCTCACTCTGGTAATGTAATAAGTAAACAACTTGTTTGTTTGCTTAAGTTATTTGTACACACAATTTAAAACCTTTTCTGTTGCTAAATCTCCTTCTGCTTCAACTCAGCCACATACGAGATGCATGTTAACAACCAAGCACCACGCCCTTCTCTCACGCATACATCGACCAGCCTCATATTACATCCAGCTAAATATAAATGCACATTTCTTAAACTTTTTTGAAGTTTGCAAAAATATGTTGAGTGAAAAACAGCAAAGAGGCAGTGAAGATTTATAAATATTTAAAGCAAGAAAGTAAATTACATTGTAAGAATTGACAAAATTAAGAAAAAGAAACGTATAAAAACGTCACACATTTATAAAAACATCGCTATATCAAAACATTTCTTTAAAAATTAAGGTTTGCTCTATGAAGTAAGTTTTTCTTTCAGCATACTTAAACAAAAGTGCCTTCCAGACACAAAATCATTTTTCAATGAGTTGCTGATGTACGCTTGGATTCCAGATAGAGAGATAGTTGTAGGGTTAAAACCTGTATTCAGCTGACCATATAAACAAACACCACTCCACTCCACCCCCACCCGTCCTGGGGCTCCCTATCCCAAAGGATGGTTATTTAATCCCCAAGAAATGACTGTCTTGGCACCGGGTATTTTTACCTACCGCTCAAAAGTTGGCCGATGAGAAGCAAAGCGAAAGCCAACATTTTGGAGGGCCCATTTGTTCTCTGTCCAGATGATGCTGCCATTCTCGTCCTGAGTGCACTCACGCGGGAGTGAGAGAAAAGAGAGGGAAGAAAGAGTACGAAAAAAAGGGCCAAGCTGGTTGAGTCGGAGTAGTTTAGGGTTTCCTCTTACCCAGAGTGGGACAGGCTGGATAAAGCACCACTTGTGTTCTGTCACTTATTATATGGCCACCCCCTCTTTCCTTCCTTACAAAGGCCCAGCCCTACACCCCCTTATTCCACTGGTTACTTTAACCCGTCCTCTGTGCCCCCACCCCAACGCAAAAGGAGGGAAAGAAGATAATAAGTTCTTCCTTGGGTGTTCTCTGTCTAAAACATGTTTGCATTCTTTGAATTACTTTCATTTTTTAGGTTTGCATAAATTGTGTAACTTGAGTACTTCGATTATCCAAAAATAGGTAGCACCAAATGTTTTGCTGAGCAGTTCTTCTTGTTTCTTCCCTTCAACACACCGGGTCATGATGTCTGCTTAAATGTAAGCTGTAATCCACCTCACAATGAAAGGTGATAGCAGACAATAAGCTGTGACATTCAGCTCCCTAATAGGCTTATGGAGACAGACCATAGCGTAGAATATCATAATCGAAACAAAGGTGGAATCCACTGTTATGCTAATAGTATTAATCCATTTCAGTAGCCCAAAGCCCCCCAGTCCTTCAGTGAGGCCATCAATCACCAGTGGCATTTGTTGGGACACCACAGGATCCGCTTAAAGCCTTCACACTTCCACAGACCCCTGAAAGCAGTCCCCTGAAACCAGAGGATTTCTGCTTCGCTTTTGTTCACTATTGTGCTTGCACTTCTCATGCTCCCTATAAATTACACATCTGGAACCACTGGTGAAGGTATGCTAAATGAGTTGTAAAAGAAAGTACCCACCCTTTTGGAGTAAGAAACCAACAGCAAACGGAGAGTAGTAAACAGAACCAAAAGAGCTCTGTGTTACATTCTTAGGGAAACGGTAATGTAATTTAATACCAACCCTGATGCCCATGACCCTTTTTTTGGCCCCAGCCTTCCCCCCGTCATCACATTTCCTCCCAGTTCCCCAGTTTCTTTTAAATGAGCCCTTTATCAAGATGCTGCCCAAACAGTGGGGTGTGTAAGTGGGCAAGTGGCTCCTGGCTGTGATTTAAGATGAGCTCAGCTGAAAATCCTCAAGAGAAAAAGCGCCAATGTGCCTATTCCAGTCAAGTATGTACAGCAGCACTCAGATCCCCACAGTAAAACATTAGACAATTAGTTAACCATTTCTGCTGTGTAAGTATTTTTTTTTGAATAATTGTTCTTTGTCTCTGTCAAATGGTGATAAGTCACAACTGATTTGTTATTTAATTTAGAAAAAAGACAGATTTATTTTTCATTTTGTGACTTTCTTGTTTGCTACTTTTGCTATGATTACTGTTCAGTAAACAGTAATCATATAGCTTGAAATAAAAATCAGGAGAAGATCTCAAAAACAACACATTGTGTCCTGATCTAAAGAAAATTAGAACTACATGAGAAATGAATTGATTTAAAATAGTCTAGAAAGTGTTTAAAGTCTTTTTGTTATGGCTTGGGACTCCAACATATTACAACAAGCACTATTATCAACAACTCAACCAGGAGGTCATGAAAAAGCCTCCTGGTTGAGCACTTTAAAGCACTGCATAGTTGCACAAAATCAAGTAATTGTTAATAATTGAACAATAAGAAAGAAATTGGGAAAAGTGGGATAGTTCCAAGGTAAAAATCACAGATTTTTTACTTTAGTAAATGAAACAATTTCAAAAGTGCATTTTCTACTTACTTGGGTTGTCTTTGTCTGGCATTAAAATGTGTTCCATGATCTGAAACATTTAGATGTAAAGAAAAAATACAAGTAACCGGGCAGCTTTTTTTTCTTCACAAGACTACATTGGCATCTCAGGAAATAAACAAGACATCACAAAAGGCAAATCTGCCAACCAAGACACGAAGCACACGTTTTTAGTAAGACTAGACTATGATCACACTGCAGGCAAATACAACCGAAATCCAATTTTTTTTCCCTGTTCTTAATCTTAATCTGACTCCCATTTTTTTTCTTTTCATATTTTGTCTTGCCATTACAAATTTGAGCTGATAAAGAGAAAATTGACTGATTTTTGTTTGAGGTAATGATGAATCTTCACCATGAACAAAATATAAGAATTTATAATTTCATTAAAAATTAATTAATAACTGTAAAGTTCTTGTATTTATTTATTTATTTATTTTAGCAGATCATTTTGATAGCATCTCTTTGTTGAATCCGTGGGATTTGCCGAACACAGCATTGTCGTGAGGGGAGCTCACATTTGAACTGAAAAGTATTTTCTTTTTAAAAAGAGAATTTTGGATTGATAAGATACAGTGGTTTAAAAAAGTGTTCGCTCTCTTCCTAATATTTTTATTTTTTTGTATTTTTGTTGTTGTTGTTGTTTGTCACATTTCAGTTTTTCAGAAAATCTAACCAATTTAAATTTTAGTCAAAGACAACACAAGTAAATTAAGGTGTTTGTTATTAAGGGAAAAAAGAAATCCAAACATAAAAGGTTCTGTTTGATTACCCACTAAACCTAATAATTGGTTGGTCTACCCTCAGAAGCAAATGAAAGTAATCAACATTGTCTCTTCTGGTGTTAAATTGTAAATTTCCAAATGTAGTAGCTTCATTTGGCTTTCATTTTATTCAAGAATCCCAACTCTCCAAGCCCACAAGAAATGCATTATTTGTAACAGCTTAAGTAGAGCTTCGAACAGGAAGTTATAAAACAGCAACTTGCAAGATGTGACAGCCAGTTATAGGACAAGCATTTCTTTGTTGCAAATTAATAATTAGCACTGGATCTCAAAAGATCCTTTGTTGAGTTTTTACTTAAGTCATAAGGCCCGACAAAAATACACGGGTACACTTTGTTCAAGGAATTAAATGGTTTTTATGGTGAAAGAATAATAGAGGAGTCCCATTTTTGTTTAGTTATTTCAACAAATGAGCTGCAAGCACAGTCACAAACACATGCATGTTATAATGCAGAATTTATGGCGCTTTGGGAGTGGGAGCCATAAATCCTTCAAAGCTCAGTGATTGGCTATGTAGGAAGGAGTCTGTCTTGAAGTGATTTCATGAGTGCAGAAGAAGGAGGGAAATTAAAGTAAAGTTTGGAGGAGGAGGAGGTGGAATAGTGGGAGGATGAGTGGGAGGAGATTTAATTTCAAACTGCAGAAAATGTTGACCGTTACCACTCTGAGCTGAGCAGCCACTGCACTGCAGCCCTAAAGTGAGCAGGATAAAAGAGGGGTAGGTGGCGGTGGTGTGTGTGTGTGTGTGTGTGTGTGTGTGTGTGTGTGTGTGTGTGGAGAGAATTTGGGGGCTAACAAAGGAAAGCACAGGACCAGGGGTGAAAGTAGGTGGGTACAGTCGGGTACTGCGTACCCCTAAAAGATTTAGTGGGGGTACACAGTACCTGCAAGAGAGGAGCGGCTGTATGCTATAAAAAAAAAAATCAATCAGTCAATCAATAACTTGATTAGTTTTTCAAGAACAATCTAAACCACAACTTAACCAGTTAATAAATAGCTTTTTCCCCATTTCACATTGTTTCTTAACTGTTCATGCTTTACTAGAGCAGCGGTGCAACACATCGACCGCGGAAGGTTTTGAGTCGATATCGGCGGTAGATGACAAACTGAATGCCGCCAGGTCGCTGAGACCAGCACGTCCTCCTCTGACTCCTTATCAAAACGTTCATAACTTTAACAACAACAAAGAGTCAACAAAACATGTTCAAATTAATGACGCAACAAAAATAACTATCTCATTAATTATTGTCTCAAGCAATTCTGTGCGTTTCACTTCCATTATCAAAATAACTAGCAGAGCAGGAGTTTAAAATTAACTAATCAACCACTGCTGTGGTGGTTCATTCAGGGGAGCGCTTATTAATAATCGCAAAATAAATATCAAGCCTGAAAACCTGCTATCGTAATTGACTTAATGTTATGTTTTTAAAGCAATCTCTGCTGGGCTTGGGAGCGCAGGCGGTTGCCACGGCAACGGGTGTGCTTAAATGACGAAGAGAGAAGGAGGTTCGCGAAAAGGTGCGAGTGGTTTAGAGTTGGTCGCCTGTTCAGGTTATTTTACCTTCGTTTACCTTTGCTGTGGCGCATCACAGCTGGTGTAATTACTGAATGTTCAATAAACAACAAACTTGGACTAATTATCTCGTTCAACTATGAGTATATGTCATTCACAACAAACATCA
>NW_015112818.1:330112-334469 GCF_001443285.1 Poecilia latipinna
CACACACACGCACACACACACACACACACACACACACACCTACACATGCATACACACAAGAAACAAATGCATATCTTCAAGCAGCTGACCTTCAGCCATTACTCCCTTTCCTGCATCATGTTCCTCTAGCTCTCTAACTTTGCTTACCTTAAACTGAAATGAGCTATAAATAAATAATTTTCATCATTTCTTTCTTTGTTTTCAATTCTTGCTTGCTATGATAAGTTTGGCCAGAAGATGGCCTCAGTAGACTGGTGTGCACTTCTTACTGATTACGGCTAGTTGTTATCAATATGTGATTCATTCTGAGAAATAATTAGGGATTTACCTCCTTATGTATTTAGCTACTTGTTGCTTAGTGAGAGCAAACTATGGATGTGTGTGGGTATATTCTGGTAATGCTTGATGTATTTAACTGAAGCAGCAGGAGACTTATGTTTGTTGACCTGCTGAAAGCTCCAGCAAAGTTTCAGGAAATTAAAGCTTGATTGTGCTGTATTTACCATCTCTTATGTAAAGGTGTTTCTACCATCAGTTATTAAAAAAGGAGTAAATTGTTTCAAATGTGAAATATTTGCCATTAGTTAGCATGTGGTTATAACACCAATAGTCTGCTTGATCACTTTTGTTTTGTCCATATTTTCATATATAGTGTAAAGAGATCTATTTATTCTTTCACTGCGACTTCAGTGTGCAAATATGCCAAGTCCACTCTTGTTTATACATTTATTTGTGAGTTGAAAGTCCAGGGATTTTTCAGTTCAGTATTCATTCCACAGATAAACTCAGAGTTTGAATTATTCTTCAAGATCTGCAGTCTGCACATAAGAACTGTTTCCCACCAAATGAAATATTCTGATCAGGGAGGAGAGGTTGTAATGCTCAGCACTGAGAAAACTGGAGAGTCCACAGAAAGGAAGCCTTACACCATTACGTTACTTGACATCACATCATATATAATGTAATCACATCAGTCATGGGTCAAGGCAGAGTAAGATATTATGACACCTGCCACAATTTGAAAGGAGAATCATTTCCGAAGGGTGTAGAAGCTCCATAAACTTCTCTGTTCTCAGCCGGACAGAGTCTATCAGGAAGATGTCCTGCAGGTTTTTCAGCTGTCAGTGGAAACGATCTGAGTCCTAATCATCCTCCTTCCTGGGTATGTGTGTGCAACGGAGGTAAGCGAGAGGGAATTGTTGGCTGCAGAGTGTTGGTGCTCTGACAGGTTAAGAGTGAGAAGAGTCAAGGCGAGAGGTGAGAGCCTGGCAACTGTACAGAAGACCCTTCCACACACTGTTGACACCCAACTTGAATCTGACAGGTACGGGTGGGGAAGGCTGTCGGTTCATATAGCCCTCCTTGGCCCCCAGTCTTTGTCTGCTCTGCTTGCCACAGAACCCTGAGGGTTGCACATAAATAATGAATTCCTGTTCCCTATGGCAAGTGCTGAGGAGCCTCTATATGCTGCTCACATGCCGTACCAAATATTGTCTCAGTATTGTTTTTTTTCATGTGGCAGGTCTCTAGACCTATTTGCTTCAAGAGCTCAGTTTGTTTTCAGGATCAGTCGTCAGTTGCATGAAATAGTTTACTAATACTGGAGAGCTCACATTGATTCCAAAAAATTATATTTCCATTAATTTGAATAATTATGGCTTGCAGTAACTCAAAGTGAAAATTATCCAAAGGAAAGCCAAAGCCTAAGGAGGATAAGCTACAAAAGGCAGGTCCTAAAAATCCTAATTGTTCCAAGTACAACAATGGAAGATTTGGTGGAAGGAAAAGTGTTGAAGTTCAAGTTACAATACGAATTAAAGAACATTTACAGGTGAATACATACAATTATAGCCAGTTGACTATTTTCCATATCTATTCCCATAGAAAAAACCCACAAAATTGCATAAAACAACCTTATACACTATATTTCTACCTATACTCACATGTGTGCCATACAAAAGGTGCAGGAGTTACAGTGATAACCACAGTCTTGCTAAGGCTGTGAACCCAAGCTGATTCAGGAATTTGGGGAAATTCACAAGGGATGAACTATGCCAACCTTCTCTTAGTGTTTAAATCACAGAGTAGCTTAGCACCAAGATAAATTAAAGACCTGTTAAAGAACAAACATCCAGAAAACCTGCAAACAGACGAAACACTGAGTTCCTTTAAATAGAGGCTAAAACCCCACCTGTTTAGAGCTGCTTTGATTCATAATAACTCAATGATTTATCGATGTATTTGATGTATATTTGCTTGAGGATTTGGATGAAGTTATTTGACAAATGTTACTTTTATTGCTTGCTTCACAATTGGTGGTGTGAAGCACTTTTAACTGCCTTGTAGCTGAAATGTGCTACACAAAAAAAAAAAAAAAACTTGACAATGACTGAGGTAAACCAGAGAGAAAACATCTTTCCTGGTTTTAAGGTGAATTTGACGTATTACATCATTATACAAAGTGTTCATTTTAAATGCATGTAAAGTCTAAAGTCTTCATTGTTTTCTACCCGGAGCACTTCTTTCTCTGTGACCAAGCTTTATGGAGATGCTCATTTAATTTCATTTCCAGAAGGACATAGTACTAAAAGTACCAAAACGTGGTTTAACTAATGTAACTTGCTAGCAAACTCTCGCTGGCCCAAAACCCATAGAGAAATGATCAGTCATTGTCAAGCGATAGATTAAACAAAACCACAGCCAATGATACAGATAAGCTGAAGGCAGCTGATTAAAGCAACCGGTGCTTTCTCAGCAGAGCCACCGGCTGATCGCCTTTGTGGCATGCTGCATTGATGCTGAATCTCATTTAAAACGAGCCCAACCACGCATTGGCTGGGTATGCTGTACTGCACATGAACATACCTTTCAGTAGGCACACATTTCTGCATTTAAGATAAATTTTCACTTGTCTTATGAGGTATTCTAAACTTTCAGAGGAAATGGATTTTGGTATTTGAGCTCAAAATGATTTGTTTCCCCAGTCCACCACATTAAGGCACTTCCTGAAAACCTCAATTTCCCACATAAAGAATGAGAGAGCAGTTTGTCATCATCCAATGAGTTAGTCTTTGTTTGCCTTCCCATCGCCAAAGAAGAATAAACAAGTTGAAAATGATTGTTCAATAAAGGCTTTACTTGTGTTTGATCTGAAAATAGAATGGCCCTTTCTTTTGGTGGGCTTTACATAAAAACAACACGTGCATTTAAGTCTAACCAAATGCACAAGTAGATTCCTGCCAAATGTGGATATCCTATAATCTAAGTTTTGCATCGTTTCATTTGCTTTACAGTAAATATATTTGTATTTTCTTTGAGTTCTCATAGGAAAAAACTAAATTTTAATTTTGAAACTGAAACTGAACTAATTGGCTACTTCTGTTAAGAGATTCATGAGTGTTAAAGTTATGTGTCTGATATGTTATTAATTTAGTCATTCTCAGGGAAAATTAGTTGTGCAAAGCGTGAACTTATAATCACTGAATGATAGATGCGCTCCTGGGCGTTTCAGGTCAACTCTGTCTTGCATTTGGCCACTTTCCCATGAAAGTTCAATATGAGTTTTCTATTAAATTAGGATGCTAATGATGGTCTAACACAGTAACAATAGATTATCCTGTTATATGTGGCAGAGCTCACTTTGACTTCAAAATTACCTCACAGGGCACAGCTGAAGTGGCAGAATTTTGACAAGAAAAGTGTGTTTTTATTTTTAACAAATAGTTTTTTGATTTACATATGACTGCACTATGAATGTTTCACAAAAAATAAGAATCTTCTGACTTTTTACTTGTTTTAAACAGAGGCAAAAATGAATCTCTCCAGGTTTATTTGGGAATAGCACGAAAATAGCATCTAGAATACGTTTCTACTGTATTGAAGAAGTGATTATTTTTCACAAATTTCACCATTTCAATCATTGGTAAAGTTGCGAGCATTAAAAAAAGAAAGAAACAGAAAGTGTTATGAACCTCTTGAAAGGAAACAAAATGTCACCCGTCCCTCCATTGTGCAACACAGACTGCACCAATAACTGAAGCAATGAAACAAAAAGAATTTTCATCAGCTGCGCTTTTAATGTATAACAACAGTAAAAAGTGAATCTTTTACTTGCAAAATAGGAGTGTTTTTATGTACAGTATTTATACAGTTATATATTGTTTAAAAAAAATTAGTTTAAACATGACAGTTTATTGCACAACACATTTATAAATTATCGCTTTGTTCACATGGAACAAATGGATTCCATAATATTTTAACACTTAACATGAAATGTATTTGTTTTTTTTTTTTTTTTTTTTTTTTTTTTAAATTTTTTAAAATTTTTCAACAATCAAAAGCCTCCGTGGGACTGTAT
>NW_015112818.1:337555-379354 GCF_001443285.1 Poecilia latipinna
ATCTTTAACACATTTTTCCATGAATCAAGGTCCCGTGAGGAGTGTAAAATCTCCTCTAAATACTGAAATGGTAAAACTGGCAGCAAAAGACTGAGCGCGCTTCTTAATGAAACAGCCTTAAGCACCAAAAAGTCTTCTTCTAGCATCATCACAATGGGTGAAACAATCAAAAGTAAAACCCAGAATCAGGTAGGCAGACTTTTCTTGCTTCATGATGGTAATTGGCTGAAAGTTTAGAAATGTGTACTGTAGCAACACCAGCGCTGAGACTAAAGCAGCCAGGTCAAACAGAAAGCAAAATGAAATTGTTGCCTTAAAATAACATATTTGCCCCTTACAGATTTATCCTGTTTTTTACACTTAATATTTTTTTATATATCAACCAGCAGATTTTAACAGTAGAAAAACACAAAGTGATTAAATACAAAACACAGTTTGTAAACTTAACCAACCTTGCCATACGTGAAAAACTAATTGCTCTTCAAACTTCATAGCTGGTTATATTAGCATTTGGGATAACTTGTAGTGAATCTTTAAATTGTTGAGAAAATATAGCCTACTCTTTGGAAAACTGATTTACTGCAGACATATTAGAGGATTTTCGAGCAGGAATAGGCTAAGATCATGGCACAGGATTTTTATTCAATAAAGTCTCTGACCAGGCCACTCCAGATTATTATTATTATTTTTTTTGAGCAACTCAGAGGTGGACTTGCTGGTTTGCTTTGAATCATTCTGCAGCACAACCCAAGTGCGCTTGAGCTTAATGTCAATAATTGATGGCAGCACATTCTCTGTCAGAATTTTCTGCCGGAGACCATCCCTGGTCCATCATTTTACCACCAACATTTTTACAGTGAAAATAATGTTGTTGTTTTTTCTTTTTTGTTTGTTTGTTTTTTTCTTAAATGTTGTATTAGTTTTATGTCAGAATTAAAGGAATGCAAATCTTCAAAAAAGTACTACCTTTCTCTCACCAGTCTGAATGATAAGAAGTGCCTTGTGCCTGGAAAGCACCTCATTTATGCCATTTTATTCCAGTCTCTTTCTCATATTTTTTAATAATAAATACCCACCCTGGACTGGGGTAGGCGATAAAACTGGGCATTATGTTTCTTTTTTTTTGTTCTTTTTGAGAACTTTTAGTTTACTTCATGTTGCCAGAAAGGTTTAGTTTTTATGATTTCAACTGTAGGCAAGGATGTGGCTTGTAAAAATGAACCAACAAACAGGTAATTCATAAGATAATCAGAAGCTAACTATATTTTCACAGAGCTAGTGTTTTATTCTAACAAATGCAATAAATATTTTTCAATTATGGTTTTTTATTATAACAAGCTTATGATTAATTTTATTATTTTAAACAGTTAAGTGTAATACAAAAGCAAACACAGAAGAAACTGTAAAGGGCAAATACTTTTTCAAGGCACTGTGGATTGAAACACAGAAACACATTGTGACGCAACAAACAGACTTGAAACGGATCAAAAGCTGATCCAAACACAGATTTCATTAATTAAATATTCACTCTGTTTACAAAATATAAGCACACCTGCTTTGCACGAATCTACTGCTCCATTTCAGCTTTTCATCCACAATTCAGTTCGACGTCAAGCTCAAGTTAGACACCATATTGGAAAAAATCAATAATGCATCAACGGCTTTATCTAACTTAATCTATCCAAGTTACTTGACAAGAGCTGCAGGTGTTCTTAATATCCTGTACACCGGGTGCATTTCAAGTATTACGCTTCATGTAAACAATAACTGATGAGAAGGGAAGGGTTGGGGGTAGGGTGCTATGAGTCAAATTTAGGCTAATCTGATCCACGATCACGCTTAAAAGATCATTAATCATGCTTTCTGCAACAGTTCATTTTGGCCTCCACTTATCTTTGAATGGCTGAATTAGTGCCATATAGATCACTGTAAAAGTGTCCTATCTCAAATGAGATCTCTTCCGTACAATGTCATGTTTTATTAATAGCGTCGACAGGAGCATTTAACTCAAATGAATCATGAGATGCAGTAAAACCCAGGAAGAGGGCCCAAAATATCTCCATATATATTAAAAATTGTAGCGTTAGGATGTCTTTGAGTCTGGGACTCTTAGGAGATTTTACTCGCTTCAGAGTTTAGAAGTTCAGACAGTCGTCACAGAGTGAAACATAACACGGCACGTCTTTTAAGAGCCCATAGCAAAGGCTTAACAACACATAGTCACACATCTCTGCTCAGAATGGCTACAAATAGCAATGTCACTCCAAGTCAGTCACATGAATAACTGTCCTTCAACTTTGACATAAAATGTACTTTGAGTTACGTCTCAACAGACGTGCCGTCCCATTAAATTGGCTCCTGTCTTTGTCGAGCTCCTCCGCTGGCTTAAGCGTTGAGTCGTTCTCTTATTAAGTCCTGCTCTCTTCAGAGCTCACGCTGGTGCCTCGCACACAGTTAGTATAAGCACCGACTACAGAGGCAAACCATTTTCCCAGTGGATATGAATTGGCAGTTAAATCTGCAACTGATGATGGCCTAAATCCTTTTGCTCTCCGTTTGAGTGTTTTAGAAGCTGAATGTTTTCTTGTTGGAGTTTCTTCAGGAAAAAAAAAAGAAAGTGACACTGGTAGTAAAAGTCTTTGCTTCGGGATGTACTGCTGTGGTTTGTGTATGTACATTTGTATTCATGTGTGTGCATGTTTACACAGTAAGTTAGATCAATCTTTCTGTGTATGCTGTATATGTACGTGTGATTATGATCACACATGCACATATGGAAGTGCTGGTGTCCACATCCCAGGAGCTTGTGTGTTAAATATTCAATCTCCTCCATTACACTTTGATTTGTGGTATTAAACGCTAAAGTTTGGACAAACCATATGCATATTTGTCTTGGGAATTCTTTATGTTTTGGTGTGTATATCTCAACTTTCTGGGGACATGGCAAATATGATCTGCTCCATTTTGTATGCCAGCTTCTGCTTCTGGGCTTGTTCGTCTTGCTCCAGTGCCTCAATGATCTGGAACAGGAAAAAGAAAAAGCACACAAACACACAAGATGAAATAGCCAGGTAACCAAGGACACAATGTGTGTTTTCGGTCAGCTGAAGGAATCTGATTTACACTTGTAGGGTTTGAAATGAAAATATTTAGCAGCAGTATGTTTATCTTTACTTGGAGATATATATGAGCTTAAATTATTCATTCCGGTTTTATTTATTTGGATTAAATACAAATGAAGTACTTGTAAAGTCTTAGGCTTGGACTGATGAACTGTGGGTAATTTTAGGTTGTAATTTTGAGCATATCTAAGTATGCAAACCAATAAATTAAGCACTGATCAAACGATTAATTTCATTCCAGTTTATGGGATCTGACTGTATTTTAGGACCACATACAAAAGTCTTCGTCTTATTGTTTCTGACTTTTTCAAGAAAAAAAATAATAAGCCAGCTGCCACAATTAACTGCTATGTCTTTACTAGCTGGCAACTGGAAAGTTGTTTTTGAGATATTTAAGTTTCACTTTAATTCTCTAGTCAGGTTTCATCAACTTGTGATGGGAAATAATTGGCTCCTCAAATGCTAAATGATTCAGCTTCAGCTGGTGCAGTTTCTTTTTTTTTTTTTTTCTAAATCTAAGGCTTGGTTTGACTGGAAACAACACTATGAGCGCCAGATGAATCAGCAAAAACACTACAGGTTCCAAGATGTAAACCCAAATTAATTACAAAAACAAAATGATCAGAAAAAGCTGAAGCAGAGAAAAAGAATTGGGCAAAAACTTCACAGTCCCATAACAGTAAGGTAAACAGAACAATCCACTCTCCGTACAAAACGTGATCATATAAATCAGTAGAGCAAATCGTACTTTCAGTCGACCAACAAATATCTGAAGCCAGTTTCCACTTTGTGATGTTAGACAGGGCCTCACCTCTTGGCTGTACTTGCTGACGTAAGCGTAGATCTCATGCAGGGCACTGAGCACGTTGAACTCACTGGAGTGGAGGCGAGCCTGTTCAGCCAGATAGGCATTCATATCCTGATCACTGATGGCAGGTAGGCGGTTGATGTCAGCGTAGTACCTGAGAGGACACATACACACACGCACGGACTCAGTGTCAAGGACACAGCCATGCATACTGGAGCTTTTCTCCTCATTTGAATTCAGACTGATGTTGTGAAAAATCCAGAGAATGTTCAGGGATAAAGGATTATGTACATCAGAGACATTTGTGCAGAAAAATAAAGACATGCGTCACTCAGAGGTTTGGGCTTTCGGTTTATATAGATGAATTAAAATAAAATTCTAATTTTTTTTAAGAGTGTTCAAGAAAGATGCTCTTACACTGTAGGAATTAGTAGCTTAGCTGATTCCCATACATTGTTAATGTTACATTTAACTGCTTCTAAAGCTTCAGAAAGACATATAAAAATGATCTTAACACCAAACAGGAAATAAATAAATCTGTAGATGTAGAGAAATTCTGGTTCTGCAGGTTAATATTTTATTAATGTCAACACTTAAACTTGTTTAATCTGACTACTAGCTCAGAAGTGAAACCAAGTTATTGTAAAGGTAATCTAATTTACTTAATTTTTACATCAGTTCTACTCACTGAAACTTGACATGAGTCTGTTAGAAGTATCAAGGAACAGGATAATATTTTAAAAAGTTAAATTTTAAAAACCATAAAATGTTTTGCCATACTGTTCCTACTGATTAAGGCTATTTTAACTTTAATGTGCAGGAGTGCAGATTTATTTTGTCAATATGAAGTACTGATGTCAGCACCTTTTGCCACAAGGCCCTCAAATTGCCAGGTTGAGAGTACTTCATAAAAAATAGATGTTGTTTCTCCATGAAAATACAGAACAATATTAGAATGTTTTTATCTGATCTGACTCAAACTAGCATGCAATATTTTGATAACATGAACAATTATTAGGATTTGTAAAATATTGTAGACCTGAAATATAAAACTTCTCTTAAACAATTTATTACTGGCACAGAGATATAATCGACTTTCCTTTTTTTTGGAAAGTCAATTTCTTTATTTTCTTTGTCTTTTCTAAGCAACAAGAACGGGAAATGAGATGCTGAGCAGCCAATAGCTTAACCTTCTAGCTAAATGCTAATCTGTTTTACTCTGTAAGGAGCATAATAAAAAAATACTTTATTCACTAAAAAGTTTAATATTAATCAAAAACTGCTACTAACTGTAGCTTGTTTTCATACTATATTTTTGTTTATGTGTTTGTAGCGAAATAAAAATATCAAATTGTTTAGATAACATTGTTGTACCTGTTTTAATTAATATGTTGGGTCATTTCAGGAGCAGTAGGAAGAATAGTTTCTTTCCCATTTTAATGTAAAAGCAAGTAGATCATGTTGTACATTTGTTTAAAATTGTTGGTTACATTCATGTTACTGTGAAATTGGCAAATTTGTCCCAACCTGAACATTTCATGCTTAAGTGTAACACAAATTACTTTTTTTGTGTTATATTTACCTTTCCACCCAGCTCTTATAGTGCGGAATATCCTTGGCATAGAGCAGCTTGGTGGAGGGCGAGTCTTTGCCCAAACGATGTTCTGATGTTGAGCAAGAGTCCATAAAGGTCTGTGCCACCACTGACAGGCAGGCGTCCGTGATGCTGCTTTTATGGATGTCAAACACAAACTGGGGATTTTTGATTACATTCACCCAGAACCGCAGCGGGAGACTGGAAATATGGAAAGATATTGACAGAGTAAAATTAAAGACATAGTGTAAACACTGCAAGACATGTTTGCAAAGAGAAATTAAATACTTGCCAAACATCAAAAGCTCCTTTTGAATCTGAGTTTAATTAATCCCATGTTGACTTTTATGCTTGACTTTAGTTATGAGGTGCATATTTGAACTCTGGTAAAGTCCCACAGCTACAAGATACTTCCAAGAACAGCATAAAACTAGGAAAATCCTTGAAGCATGAGGTAAATAATAAATTCCTATTAAATTAGTTATTCTAAAATTATAATTAATACTGTGAGGAAATGTGTAAACCAGGTACATTTAGTGGAGGTTGGAATGTGCTCTGAAGGGAGACAGCCTTAATTATAGGTCTTCGTTTAGGAACAATGGATTTTTTTTTTTGTCTGACCCAAACCTAGTTGGAAATCAGTAAATTATTTCTCAGAAAGACTTTAGTTTCTTCATTTTTTAAATATATTGTATGTTGTAGCTCATCAGCATTTATTAAACCATCACCACATCAATGTCTTCAAAGTTGAAAAATAATTTGTGACATCAGACCAATTTGTATTGTGTAGCTCTTGCATTTAGCCAATAATGGAAAGTTTTAATCATTATTCCCCTCCAACATGGAGCTGATATCCTTTAGTAAAATTTAATTTAAAATTTCAGATAGACTTTTCCAAACATGGCTCTAGGTTATGATTAGTTAATAATGTGGCTTTAAGTTGATAAAATGACTAATTAGATATATAGCAACTCACTGTTGTAAATCAAAATGATGGACAGTATCCAAACACAAAAAAAAAAACTAATGGTAACATGTATAAGTATTAGTTGATAAATGAGGGAAACATTGAAAGAGAGTTGGTGAATATATTCCTGGCTGTTTAATAAGCTATGTCTTAAGTGGGACATTTTTCTCACCAGTTACTCTTCCATGTGTGGCGAACATCCATGTCATGGATGCCATGTCTGTCTGCCTGCTCATCGAGGAAGTCAAACATATATTTGATGGCGAGAGGCAGAGCAGTGCCTCGACACACGGTGCTGAACAAAGTCTCAAACAGGTCATCCACAAACTTCTGTAACGTGCCCTGTAAAAAAACATGAAGAGAAACTTCATGAAGCAGTTCAGTATTTTTGCTTCTGCTGTTAATATCTTTATCTACAGCATAGGTGCACGATAAGTTCAGATTAAGAAAAATAACAGGAAACATAGTAGAAGCTGAAAAAATGTAATCCATTCCAGTTTGCTGTTTCCATAGATACCACACAACAGAACATGTAATTGCTGTATTGGTCTACAGCAAAAAATGTTGCACAGTAAATGACTTGAAAACTGTACACAGGGCTTTCGCTAATGATTATAGCTTTTTTTTTTAAAAGCAAAGGGTGAACATCATGTTAGTTGCATGAAAGTGTAGCAGGTTTAGCTGTGAATAGTATATTTAATCACAATATTCACAATGTTCAGGTCTTTACAAATAAATAAGAGATTAAAGCACATGCTTAGGAGAAAATGAACATGGTGTCTATCTTTTAAGTGTCACCTTAGTTGCTAGCAGTCTCGTTAGGTAGATCTCGGACACCATCTTGCTTCCGCGTTCGCCCTCTTTCTGGTCACCATGGTCGTGGTTCTTG
This sequence comes from Poecilia latipinna, assembly GCF_001443285.1. Lineage (NCBI taxonomy): Eukaryota > Metazoa > Chordata > Actinopteri > Cyprinodontiformes > Poeciliidae > Poecilia > Poecilia latipinna. The sequence goes on from NW_015112818.1 coordinate 344,936, forward strand.
ACTAAATGCCAAACTTTGACACCACTCTCCAGGTCAGGAGTGAGCATAGGCACACGGGAGTGAGGGCTGTCAGGGCTGGTGGGGGTGGAGCGGAATGGGACATCCATACCTAGGTTGGCAACATGGCAAAAAATATGTTCCAAAATAAACTTAAAATGAACCAGCTAAGCAGATGAGATATGGATTGAGACTTTATAATCACATAAAAGTATATTTGTTAAAGAAAGTTTGCCTACCCTGCAGGTAATAATGCTAAAAAATATTTTGAAAAAAGCAAACAAAAAGAAACACAAACTAAATTTTAAAGTTTATTTCCCTTTAAATCACAAAAAACAAGCATACTTGACCCTTTTGAGTATCAAAGGCGTCTTACTGTTTATGAAATCTGCAAATGTTACAGTGGTTTGTCTACCTTTAAAAAAAAACATGCTTCTGTGAGATGGATGAATATTAGATTAGATGGCTGTAATTGTTTCACATTGCTGACCGTATCTGCTGATACTGCGTGGGAAGCTGGCTGAGGAGGGAATGATGAACGAGGACATCTGTTTGGGCACCAAGGCCACCACACAGCGATCAGATACCTGAGAGACAAAGGTGCAGCGTAATGAATTTTTTGCCACAGATATTGGTCAAAAGCAGCAAAAATCATCAGTGCAATAAAACCAAGGACCAGGATTTGTTTTATTTATTTATTTTTTGACAATTATGATTCAAAGGAGCAAATAGCATAGCAATTCTGTGGGTTTTTAGAGAACTGGCCTTCAGAGACAATGACAATGACCACACCACAAGCTATTGAAGAGACCAAATATTGTGGGTATGGGGTATATTGTGTATCCTGTTAAAGTATGGCTGCAAAAATTTTATGTAACATTTTGTAATATTGCCACTAAAACGCAGCACTGCAGTCTGACTGAGCTGGGTGAGAAGCAATGGTCCTTCAACTCTACCATGAACTACTAAAATAGGCCTTTGTCTGAATAAACCTATACATGTTGTGCTGCGTGCTATCCTAACTTTTTTTTTTCTTTAAGTTAAATTAATCTTGCAACAACACTAATATTTAATTTGTATATGCAAGAGTTCCAGGAAATTCCTAAAATATCTGCCAGAAAAACGCTGTTCTGCGTGTGTTACAGATTTGGCTCACATCGCAAAAAGCTTAGCAACAAGACAAGCACTTCTGCACCTCACATGAGCATTGAAAATAAAGGGGTTTTTTTCTCCTCTTCCTCTCTTATGAGTACATACTTTTTCTTCAAGGGGTTTTAAAGTTTTCATTGTTTTTGTTTGTCTGTATTACAATAAATAACTTACTGAAATGTCAGCTGTGTGAAGAGGCCCCAAGGTGTGTCATACCACTGACAAAGAAGAATGAATTGGCATTTGAAGTCAGTGACCTGTGTATTAACACTCAAGACCTAGGGAAAAAATGGAGGCTAAAAATGACACACAAGTCCATGTTTCTTGTATGCATCAGCTGATTTACTTGTTTTGTATTAACCCAGATTGCTTAGATTCCAATGCTGCTACAGTTGCAGCAAAAATTCCTTGAATCCCACTGCAAATTTGGTTCGTTGGCAAAATGTACAGTACGAACTAGCAGCTGTACAATACACATATTAACTAAGAACTAATATTACAGGCGAGTTCTCCAAATTAAACATTAAAATGTCACTTTCAATGACTGTTGCAGTCTGGAAATGTAAAGAATCGTAGGAAGATTATCCCTTTGCTGTTTTAACCTGGTGCTAGAGCGATACATCAGCTCATCTCATTTTATCCCAGGATTTTCTGATACTTGATTGAAACCCTCTTGGTGTTCACATGCTGCAGATTTCAGCACCGGAGGAAGCAAACAGGCTCTGAGCATCACTGACCCTCAGCCATGCTTTACTGCAGGCATGTTGTTCATTTCAGCATATGCCTCAGTCTTCCTCCAGACGTATTGCGGATCCATTGACCTGAAAAGTTCTAGTTTTGATTCATTGCTCCACCGAGCAAATCCCTAAGCCTCTTTGACTCATTTTTATAGTTTTGAGCAAACTGAAGCTGACTTTACTTTTCCTTTTGGGTCAGCAGTAGTATATTCCTCAGTGTTCAGACAAGGAGTCCTTCTATGTTTAGTAAGTGACTTCAAGTGGAAACAAAGCATCAGTAGCTGTTCCTACCAGGTCTTGATCAAATCTATTTTGCCAACAGTTGAGGATTTTTCACCACATGCCTCCTCAGGAATCTGGTGATTTGAGAGCTTCCAGTCCTGCAAGGTGCAGAAAATGTACCCAAATTCCTTTAAACATGCAAACTCAGCTTTCAAATGCATCTCTTGGAACCATTACGGTCGTTATTATTGTGTCCCCTTTTCCTTCCTTTTACAAGGCAATGGACTACTCTCTGAATTTTGTTGCCAATTATCTTGGCTTGGTTTTATCATGCAATGAAAATTACATTCAACAGTTTACCTATTTAAAGTGTTGTACCTTACGCACACCTCATGCAACCATGCATTTGCATAATTGCTTCCAGAGACTATTCAGGGATTGAAAAATTAGGAGCTGTTGAACAATTTGAAGTGCAGAAACAAATGTCACTTTAACTGGTACTTTTGATGAGCATCCTTCACTCAATTTAGGAACTTAGTGATTTATGAGAAAGAATAATCAGGAGAAGATGACCATGTTTGTAATGTTGGTATTAATTTTATTCCCTCACCTGGTAGTGCATGAGTGTATTGAGTCTCTTCCAGTCGCCTTCTATCTTTGTTGTGATGTCTTCATCCTGCAGGACCACACGAGCTGTTCTGCCCTGCCGCCACTCTGTTGGAAAACACATTTAAAGGCAACAAATTGCTGTTATTTTGTGTCATGTTTACAGTATTTCTCACGTCTCAGACTTATGTTCCCCCTGTTTGACATGAATTGTTAGCCTGCACTACCCCTAAGGTTATATTATCCTTGTGTGTTATGTTTATTCTTTACAATGTGCAAGCTGTCAAGCGAAACAGGCAAAATGTCAACAAGACTGCTTCTTGTCCTTGACAATTACAAGTCAGGGGGAGTGAGAACAAAATGAAAGGACACAGTATCTTTCCTTGAGCCACCTGGAGCAATGAGACACATCCTCCCTAAATCCCTAACCTGTAAAAGCCCCTGAAGGTGTAAAGCTACATGCCCAAAGCACTATGAGGCGATACCAAGACGGTGTTTTATTTACTCTGTGTGAAGGTGCATGCCACCTAAATTTGTGCCGCATCACTCAGTATCAGATGACATGCCGTGGGTGTAAGCCTTCATGGAGTAGTCCTGTCAAAAAGGTTTAATGTCACTGTTGGGGTGTTGCTGCGATTGCAACTGCAAGCAGGTATGGGGAGGATGCGGAAACAACGGAGGAGCTGATGTCAAACATTCTCCGTAATTTGTGTTAACATGGCCAGTGTCAGGCGAATCTTTGCCTCTGTGACATTATTCCAACAGGTTGTTATGCAGTTGATTTTTTTTTTTTTTTTTTTTTTTTTTAGAATATATTGCATAAGACAGCTGCTATGATCAAAAGATTGTCTGACTCGCTCACCTAGGTCCATGTCTGTAGCTCGAGGTCGGGTGGAGTATGGCATATTTTTGTACACAGCATCCAGGATCTTTTCCTTCACCTGGGTAATTGTGTCACAGTTGAGAGCCTTGACTGGGATCTCTGGGCTGTTCTCATTGTCGGGGTTCACACAGCTCAGCGTCTGGAGATCCAGGACAGAGAGAGAGAGAGAAACCCAGAGAAGAAGAGAGAGAGAGCAAGGTGTTGCTTGGGAGGTCTTTTCATTACCTGCTCTTCACCAAGATGTCCTGGTGGAGAGCATCTTGGCTTGAAATGTAATTTCACACCTCCAGGATGTGACTGTGCAGCTCTGGCAGCAGCATTAAACACGTAATGAGACAGAGCCTCTCACACTCTCCGACACGGCGATCAGAGAGGTGTCATCTTGTCGCTGGCTGGCTCTGCTCTGCAGCTGAAGCCAGAGGGGAAACGGATTCTGATGGGCTGCTGGAGGATCCCAGCCAGCTCCGTTTCAATAGAAATGTAAAGGACAGAGACGTGTGGTTGGCCCAAACGCTTGACTTTAGTGATTAGCATAGACAAAATTAGCAATTTGGCAGAGTCTCTGCTCCTAATTATATTTAACAGTTTGAATGCATAAAGCTGCCTTTTTGATTTTTCATTCGCATATGAGTGGACGGGTGAAACAAGGAAAAGCTTGTATGCAGGCTGAAAACGGGGTATTAAGAGGCTCTGTTGTCCTGCTGTGGGCATTCTGCTGGTGTGGTTGGTTGATTTGTCTTAGAGGAACATGATTTCTACAGATCAGCGTCCTTCTGATTGATAATCCTCGTTTCAAATTAGTCATGCCAACATCCTCATCTGTAGGACACAAATACATCCTTAATACCAGTTTGATTTTATTCTGTATTCCCTTGACACATTACACTGCCTGTCACGTTGTTTCGTCTCCCTGGTAAAGAATTAAATAGAAACATGGCTATAGAAAGACCATAGGTTTTTGAAATGGCCATAGGATATGTTTTGTGTCAGGTGAACCATTTCCATATTAATTTAATCATGTTTTTTTTTTAGATGATTATCCTTCTGAAATATAAATTTTTAGTTTTTTGGGTGACTTTTATTAAAGATTTCCTGGTATTTTATAGAGGGAGCTTTATGTCTTTGAAGGGAAGTAGGCCCAAAGCAGAACTCATTCTTCACCATAACCAACAATTATCTTGAAGTGTTTTTCACTGTATTATTCTTCTCATGTTTAACGCCACATCCATCTGGACTGTTTCCTGATGAAAAGCTAAATCTTTGTCTTATCTGACCAAAAAGAAATGGTTCCAGGCAAAAACCCAACAGCACTGCATAAACTCCACATATTTATGTTTGTGAGGACTGAATAGGATTTTTCTTGGCAAGTCTCCCAGACGTCCAGTTGGCATATAGATAGTATCTTATGGAAACTTGGCCATCCCAAGAGAAAATCTCAGCAGCATTTATCCAACAGACAACTTTGGATGTTTCTCTTCCATCCCTAGCCACTTTCCTTTGTAAAGATAAACTTGAGCATTCATTATTTTGGTTTTGACGGTAGAAATGGAACGTTTTCTACAAACAGTGATTTTCTTGGAGCTCTCTCTTTAAACATCAGCACACGTTTTTCCACTTAAAATGACGTGTTTTGCTGTGTTACACATTTTGAACAAGTAAAATTGTGAGAGTCATACCTTATTTATAACTGAAAAACAGGAATGTGTGAATTACAGTTTACAATTTAGATCCTGGATTTACTGATCAGCTTGTGCTCAAGTTTAAGAAATGGCTTTTCTTGACATTTCCAGGGTAATATTTTGAAAGAAGAATCAAGGGCAGATTTAATTTAATAGAAAAATAATTGTGGAGTGCTTCATGATTCCAGTCAGCAGCTCTCAGTTTGGTAAAAGGGACTTCTCTTTATATATAATAAAAGTTTGCTTATGAAGATTAGAGTTCAGTTCATTCATCTTTCAGCTTGAAGAAAACACCAAAATGTGTGTTTAAACTGTAGATGCTCATAGAGCCCCAAACATTGTGCTTTGCATCCAAGTGCATTCCATATTTTCCTTTAATTTGTCATGTGTTGAGACATTTTCTTTTAAAACTGCGTATGAGACTGTGAGGGTTCTTTTCCAATAGCACAACATATTAATACAGACTAAATAGTGAACTTTTTTTTCCTTTATGAATGCCTTTCTGACTCACCAGTGTTTTGTACTCAATCTGCTGCCGGATGAGTTTGTCTTCACTTAGGGAATAGCGTGCCTCCCCTGTGATGGAGTCTATGGGTCCCTTCTCCATTTGCTGTTTGATGGCACAAAACAGCATGAACAGAGGCTCCCCAGCGCACTCCTTTGTTTTGGAAGGAAACCAAGCAAATGGATCGAAAAATGGGAGAAAGAACGGATGAGAAAGAAAACAAATGAGACGTGACTTGCTAATGTGAGCATTATGAATCAGGAAAACTATAGAGACGTTCAACCTCACTGGTAACATAACCCTTCGATAGTGTGGAAAAGCACATCGATATCAGGCATTTATAAACTCAGCCACAACAAGAATTTAGAGGAGTCTATTTAAGAAAAAAAAAATCAATACAAAACATTTTAAGGAGCCTGTAGTACATCACAGTGATACCTGTAGCAAAAAGAACAGAGAATGACTTAGTTTTACCTTGAGAAATTTGTGAAGCAGGAAGGCAAACCAATTTGTCAGCATCTTCTCTGCCACCGACTCTGTTCTGCAAGATGAGAAAGAGGCAGACTCATTCATTATCAGGAGGAGTCCTGCAGAGAGCTGGAGTGCTCTGATTATTTTTTTCATTATTTTAAGACTCCCGGTGTTGCAACAAGACCTAGAACGAACAGTTTAAGAAATTTGCGCATGGCCGTTTAGCCTCAGTGGACACGCACCTCACTGTAATGTCAGGTAAGTGCTGCCAGTGCACAGCACTTATAGGTTATGACATAATTGTCCAGACTAAATGGCTACTTTAGATGTCTCACACTGTTTTCTAGTGTCTGCACTTAGCTACTTTACATAAGTTCAGATTGAAAGACGTCTCGATTTTCACACACTGTGGAAAAAAAGCTAAAAACTATACTTTTCAATCAGTACCAGGTTTAAAACTTGCTGCATTGTAGCCACACTTTTTTCTTTTTCTCCACCACGTTTTGGCCCTTACCTGCATTACAACCTCAACCTACAGTGACGCAACTGTCGATGGGACCCTCTTCAACTTTTTGAGTGTGTGCAGAAGATTAATGGGTTTGGGCAAATAGCTTCTTCTACCGGCTCCTATTTGAACTTAGCCTTATATATATAATGAGTGTGAGAACACAAGTTTTATCCCCACATAAGTCTCATGAAACATTCAGCAGGCTGGTGTCAGCACAGCAAAAAACAAAAGAAGAAGAAGAAAAAACAAAACAATCGCCAGATAACTCGAGGTGGAGGGAAGAGGGAAAGAGGCGAGAGAAAGGAGAGGAGGAGAGGTGTCGGGAGAAGAAACGTGAGCTACAGTTGAATGTTTCATGAGGGGGCATACAGAAGATAAGTCAGACTGACAACAACTCTGCTACCACTGCACTCACTCTTCCCCATTAGGGTCTCTTCCTCTGCCAGTCCCTCCCACTCTATATCACTTTTAACACTCCTGTCTTTCACCTGTCTGCTCAGTCACCCTGTTCCTCAGACTTGCTACCAGGGTTTCACACGGCTGCACAAAACGAAGCTGAAGAGAGGTGGGTTTCCCTTCACTGGCCTAGTTACTCAACCATCAGAAGGGTGGTAACTGGGCTGGAAAGAACAATGCACTGAGGAATTAGCTATGCTAAAAGATAAGCAGCGCTGATCAGGACAGGTTGGCTTTCTGTCGGAAAGGTTTTCTAGTCACTGCAGTGGAGCATTCATGCAATTCTAGCAGGAAAAAACACAAGCCTGGTGAACTTTCTTTCATATTTTTCTTTGCATTTTTGCAGACAGACTTAGGTGATTTCTTTGACTAAACTGAGAACAGATTACATGAAGATTAAACTGCAAGTTACAAAGAAAAAATTAGTCATTTTTCTGCATATGCATGAATGTGAACTTTAATCAACACCTCTGGAGGTCAATCCAAAGCAGCTCAAAGAAGGTTCTTATTCACGCCAATGGCAGACACGGAATTCAAAATATTATAACTATACGGCCTTGCTAGCTGTACTACCAAGCCATTTCTGTAAACATCTTACACAACACGTGAATATTTCTCTAAGATTGGAGCGTATAAAAGCTGTTCATAAAAGGCTGGCAATATTATTTTAGCTGTTTCTGAAATCCAGAGAGCTTTAAAATAATTCATACCTAACGGTACATTTAAATACTCATTACTAATTGTGTTGGGCTTGGAATACATTTTAATTCAATGACAGGATTACATACACTGAGATACAAACTTATATAAATGCACTCGTTAGAGCTGTAGTGATAGAATGTTGTACTTTTAGGAGCTTAGAATAGTTTTTTTATGTCTTAAGGAAATCATTTTTAAGTTGTAAAGATAAGCTAGTCTTCAGTTTCCCTAATAGTCAGCTTAAGTTCCCCTAAATATACACTTGAATAGTCAATCAACTAACACCTGTCTCATCTACTCTGAATTGATGTCTTACAAGGAAAGACATCTAGTTTTCCAGTTTGGCTGTGATAAAGGCTAATAAAAAGGCTATTTATTAGCCTTTTATGTGCTGCTTTGTTTGACCTCTGTGCAATGTCAAGTTTCTTTTGAGCAATTTTTCATTTTTATAACAAATGAATTTTCTGGTTTTCGTTTTAAATTAAAATATTAATGGATTTTCAATAAATGTATTGTGGAGAATGCACAGACTCTTCCTGATTCTTTTTAGTGTAATAGAAATAGCTCAATGATTTGTGAACAAAGCATCTTGATTTAAGACAAAATAATACCTCCGGAGGAGCAATTTGGGGTGGTTCTTGCTCTCCAGGTTGCGCTCTATAAGGTCGGAGAGCAGGTGTTTGAGGATGTCTGTGGCATACTCCAACCGTCCTTGCAGGGAGGTCATGATGAGTGAAGCGACGTAGCCACGGTCTCGCATGGAGAAGGAGCGCTGCGTCTCCAGTGTGCGGATGAATGTCAGCAGGAAAACCTTGTTATTCACCAGCTGAGCAAACTGCTTCAAGGCTTTCTCCACATTCGCCTGTCCACTCCCAGGAACCTGCATGCATCACGCACAGTCGCACACACGCACATAGATGCGTACATTTATTAAATAGCACTTGCAGACGGATGAGTCAGAATGTATGAGAAACAAAAGGAAATTGACACGACAGTTCTCACAGACCACCTCCAAGGGCAAAGTGCAAACCAGAACAACTCATGTGTCTGCAGCCGTTGCACTATGTGCTAATCTTGGACTCATCTGATCTTCCCTTGAAAAGAAGGGTCATATTTTTTCTTTTGACATGTATAAATTCAATTTTTACACTAATTAAAGGGCTTCGCTTTAAACAAAATGAGATGCAATCAGTGAGTTCTTAGAGAGTCCATGTCATTGTGAACATAATATTGGCTGATTAAGGCAATTGTAATTTAAGCAACTTACTAATTTTGACCTTGTGGAAGTTTTCCCGCAAAAATATTAAGTGGCATTTGATTTGTCATCAGGGTTTATTCAAAAATGGATATCAAGTGCATTCAAGTTAAACCCCCGAGATGTCGACAGCAATAAAAAGTAAAAATTTTCAACACATCACCATGGCGACAGAGATGCAGGGTGGCAGAAAATATTTAAGATGTTGTACTGTTAAACAAAATGATATAAAACTTTCATATTTTTGACTTGCATTGAAGGCAAGAGGTCAACATATTTAAGTTGCATGACAGAGCTGCAGCAGTGCTTTAAAGTGTCCTCACCTCCAGCTCCCTCAGTACTGGATGATCATCAATGCCAGGAAACAGAACCCTCATTGCATAAGTGCGATAGTCCAGGAAGGGGATGCCAGCTCTATCCAGATCGCTGGTTAACTCATTGATGTCCGTCTGTAGCTCAGCGAAAGCTGCACATGCCAGATGACAGAGGTGTTAAAAAATTCTGCAATAATTTCAGAAGAAGTTGCTCTAATTCAAAGCTCCAGCATGCACGATGTGTGGATACCAGTAGTTTGAACTGTGGCTTGCAAACAACTGAACATTCTCCACTATTACTATTGCGTCCTATGAAAAAAAGCTAACGCCAGATGCTTGTTAGTTTATGGTTTCTCTTCCTTCTGTATAAAAGACACACAATAGCTGCGGGTTGGGGGTGTTAGTGTGCTATTTACCTGGAATTTTCAAACTGCTAACCAATGATGTTAAGTTCTACACTAGCTAAGAGCTATAGCTGAGTTATATTGCATTTCTACCAATACTGTACTTTCAGAAGTCTTTACAATTATGCTACCTTCAAAATATTGAAACATTTCTGGAGCAATAGAGGAATTGCAAATAAAAATTTAGTTGGGAAACTGACCAAATTAACCTTTCCGAAAAAGGTTTTACATCTCAGACGTCACTCACCCTCTTTACACTCCAGAGCTACTCTGGATTCCAGATTGTCCATCTGCATCTGCAGGCGCTTCAGAGTGAGATCATTCTCATGAGACTTTCGTCTGTAGGCGAGCAGGACGATGACGACGATGATGAGGAGCAATCCTCCGCCAGCCGCGATGCTGAGAATAGCTGGCATGGTGAGAAGGCTGTCCGATCGGATGTGAACTTCTCCAGGAGAGATATGCAGTCCACCTACCTGCACCTGGATAATAATAATAATAATACAAAACAACAAAACATCTTAAAGCGGTGCTAAAATGAAACAAAAGAAGATTTTTAAATGACTAGTCAAACTGTTGTGGCACGATGTGAGGATACCAGTAGTGATGCTTTGAATATCAATTAAAAGTTTAGTTGTTCAGCAATCAAATTATAATCTTTTTGCAAAAGCATCCCAAACTATTTTGAGTTCTTGGGCATCTTTATCAGCAAGCTGACACCCCCATTTTAGAGACTTTAAAAAAAAATATCTTATACATTTATTTTTCTGATTAAATGTAGTAGATTTAGCATTTTGTTAGCCGTAATCAAAGTGAACAAATGAAAACAATGACACACTATGTGTGTAATGAAGATATGAGTTTTACTATTTGAATAAATTAGTTGCGTGGCATTCTAATTAATTGAAGTGCACCTGTATAGTAAAAGATGGTCTTGTCATGTTTTTGTTTGTCCTTTTTTAAAAGGGTAGAATAGCTTGCTATTCTCTTTTCAGCTCTTTTGTCATTATTTGCTCATTTGTCAATAATTCCAGAGGACAATGTGTTGTAATGGGGAACCTACCAGACCATGAGTGACAGACAATGACAGGAAGCCAGCGACTAACTGAAAGCCAGCCGTTGACCCAAAAACAAAGTGACGTAAAGAAGACCACTGACCTACAGAGAGCAGCCCACATTCAGGCATGCAGACAAACAGAAAAATAAAAATAAAATGGACAGATGAGGATGACATTAAGACTTACCAGGACTTTATGTTGCCCAGTGAGGTTTGGTGGCTCGCAGAGTAACTGAGTGTCTGACACAGTAAGAGAACAGGGGGTATCTCCGATCATCACGGTGTAATTCAACCTGGCTCCACCAGAAGCAGATGGCACCAGGTTACGGCCCTGTTCACACAAATAATCAATCAAACACTTTAACGCAGTTATTTGAAACATTTTGCATTTTAAGAACTACTTTTGATATAATTTTTAACAACAAGGCTATTTTTGATCAAAGTTAATTTCCTTGTCAGAATTGAAAAGTATGTTTAATGTTCACTAAGTGACAGAGTTGTGTAGTGACTAATTACTTTTACTTGAGTAACATTTTGGAAAATTTTATTTTTAGGAGTAGCTTCACTCACAGTGAAGAACAAGCTTTTTTTTTTCAACCAAACATTTGTCATTTACAAACACACACCTGCATAATTAAAGTTTCGGAATTGAGCTAGAGAACACTACCACCCAAAATTCACATTTTAAATTGTAAACTGACACAGAGTCAAAATGCGCAAGGAAGATTAGCTTACTTAGACTCAAACTCATATTCCATGCTGTTCCTTCAGCCCAAGCAGAGCTAACAATTGCTAACAATCTATTAAAAGTGTAAAAAACACAACTCAGAGAACAATTTCTGGCAAAATATGGGATTGGTCTTACATATGTAACTGGAATTATTGCATCCCAGAAGATATGTTGTTTATATGAGCAATGGTGATTTTAAGAAGAGCCAAAAGCAGCTTAAGAACTTCAAGATACTCTATGTTGTGTGCCTTTCTTAAAGTAAGTAGTGTGTCAGATCAAATGTATTACAATGGCATTGAAAACAAAGTTCTGTAAGTCTATGATAACCCAGAACTTCTCTGACTTACTTTGAGAATGATGGGAGCGCCAGGTTTTTGCTCCAGAACACCTGAGAGGCTGAGGGGCTCCAGGTAAGGGTTTGGGTAGTAGACAAATCCTGTGTTGTTGTATGTGAGAAGAGCTTGGACGTTGTTGAAGACAAAGCCAAACTCATCCACGTGTTTTATCGTCTCCTGATCGGCGGTGTAATCCGCCTTCAGAGAAGGGGCGAAGCAGCTGATGGTTGTTGTGTTCAGAACTTTGCAAACCTGCAGAAGGATGAAATCTAGGGTTCCATCTTAAACTCTCCACAACATATCAAACACAACCTGATCTAGAATGTGTGTTATAGAAACTAGTCATTCGCTGAAATGACCTTACATCTACTAGCTGATCTGCCCCAGGTCATTTCAAAATGTCATCGCTGGGCATGGATAAACAACTTCATATCCTCGCCGACAGGATCCCGAGGTCAAAAAACATGATTAGTATAATGCCTCAGGGGTTGATGTGCTCAGGTATGAAGGCTGGAGCGCCTCGTAAAAACGCATTAGAATTTTATCTGATGTTGCTGTTTGTAAAATTCAGCAAGTTTTGAAATAAACTGGATTAAACATTTTTTAGCTGCAAGTTTTGTTAATGATTGTATCAATCGATGTGAATCTGATTTTGTGCAAGGTGAAAAATGTTTGAATATTAAGACAACGGATAAGCTTGATGTGTACAGTCGTATTATTCTTTGAGGAACTTGGAGGATTTGCTGATGCCTAAAAAAGATTTTAGGCACCTAGTGAGACACCTGTGCCAAAGGTCAACAGCACCTTCTCATCTGTTATTCCCATTGAAGAACATAATGTTACATTACAATTTTTGACTTTCTAACCAGATTTATATAAATTTCAGGTTCCAGAGGACAAACTATTCAAAGGTAATTAAGTGTTTTTCTTTTATTCTCACATTTTGAAGCTTTCAAAGTTATCCTTTGAAAAGAGGTATGCAAAAAGAGGCGATCAACATTTTTTTTGCTCTGGTGGCTATTTTCTGCAGCTTATTTGGTTAAAAGTTCAGCTTTAATCCCTTTATATCTCTGTTTTGCCAATGACACAACAGAACATGCAATTTTAATTGACTGGCTCAAATTCTGGGCTGGCATCAATACCACACCACTTAATTAGCTCAGGGCATATCTCTAACACACAACATTTTCTGCATACTGGCAAGACAAAAAAAAAAAAAAAATCTTTTTGACTCGCATAACACCGCCAGCTCCAACATTCCTGTTTTGAAATTGCAAAAAAGAAAATACTTCCATCGTTGTTTTTCAGGCAGTCTCATCAGGTACCTGTTCTAGTATTGATTTTTGAGTTTTTCGCCTTCAGACTTCTCTAGCAAATCCCTGAGTGGTCAAAAACTACAAGCTGAGGGTGCCTGAAATTTTGCCATCAGGACTGCAACAGTATAAAAACAATCAATCACTTTGAGCAGCTCAGACAAGCAATCTTAACACCATATATAACCTTCCAAAACTTCATTTTTCCACGTCAGTTTTCAGAATTGTCATTTATGTGAACAGCTCCACTCTCTGACTCTTTTGAGATGTCTTTTGTTATGTTTGATCTTATATTTTGCAAGGTCTCTACTTTGTAGCAGAGTGACATGCCATCAAAAACCACAAGCCATCAGTTAAATTCTGTTAAAATTAAATTAACAGCAGGGAATTTCAAATATATTCATATACCTTGAATTTAATTCAGCCAGTGGGGATGGATGCCAAGTGTATGCCACACTTTTCAGACTTTGGGCATAATACAAATGCACTACTTGTGTTGATCTATTAAATAATAAAACATGTTGAAGCTTTTGATTGTAACACGCAAAAGTATGAAAAAAGTATTTGCATGGCACTGTGCAAATCAACTGTGCATCTGTGTTGATGCAACATGAGTTTTTATAGACGTGGTGCGCTAGAAGTTGTCTTACTCACATTGACAGATTCATGGCCAGCATATTTGACTCGGACCCGAGGTTCTTGAACCACGTCCAGGTTTGTCCCAGTCACCGTCAGGGTGGTGTGCCCGCTGTTTGGATGAAAGACATGTAGTTAAAGCACTCTGCACAAGATATGAGCTGCTGCCTATTTCTTCATGTGTTGCTTCAAAGGAAAATGAAATTCTTGTAATTTTGTCAGAGTGCTCTTTTGCTGTAGCTGTCCAGGCTTTCTGAAGGTCTTCTACATTTTTTTTTTCTTTGAACATTGTTGAATTTTTCATTTCATTTCAGTCTTGTCCTTGTACCTTACCATTTTCAGAGTACTTTTGTATTTGGTCATACCATTCAACGTAGACATATGAGTCCTTCAAAGAAAAGGGACGAAATGTAAGAGATGACCCAATGCTTACAGGACCCACAAAAACCCATTTTAAATTGCACCAGTTGGCACTTTGAAAACAGCTGTCAGGGACGACGACACGAAATGTTCCAATTTCTTTCAATGCATCTGCAAAGCTTACCAAAGTTAAGAGTTTTACCAGAATAAAACAGTATTTTTTAACCAAGAAGGTGATTCACAAAGAGCTATTAAATGATAATCTGGCATATGGAGGAAAGATAAACTGGATAAACTGAAGAGGTAGTTCTTTTTATAAAGAAATCCTCTCCTGAGAATTCATCTACATTTTCAAACATTTTTTACAAAACAAATATTTAAACTATCTTGAGCAGAAAAATGGTTCATGCTTAAACTTGTATTTTCTCCTCTGGATACTTGAAAATACAAGCAGAAACACCAGTTACACTGCAAATGATCAAGTATTACACAGAATAAGAAAAAAAAAAACATGTTTATTAAATAATTTAGTGTCAAGACCTTCAAAAAGCCAGAAAAAAAAACTATTTTACCTTAGGACATGTTTAAAACACATGAAACTCGGTTATTTGGAAGCAAAACTTAAAAAAATAACAAGATTGGGGAGGTTTTTACACACCACTGAATGTCAAAGGAATTATTGCTTAAACATGTATGCATACACCAAACTCCAGGTATCCTGCACATGAACACAAGCTGCTTTTTCCTCAGTGATTTGATTAGAGCGGCAACCACAGAGAGACCAATCTTTTTCATCAACATTTCCCAGATAATTTGCATTAATGCATGTTTGAGGAGGTATAGCTGGTAGCTCGCCCTTTGTTATTGGGCAGAAAAAGAAGATCAAACGGAGAACCAGCTGGCTGCTATTTTATATTCAGCATTGAGTGTGAGACTGGCATAGCATGAATGCAGGTGCTACTTGTTTACATATCTGAGTTGGATTGGATTAAAAAAAAAAAAAAAAAAAAACACGCTCTAATCTTTGCACAACATGTGCAGCAGTGCAAACTTAGAAAACGTTTGGAGCGAGAGTGTGCACCAGGTGAAAAAGATGGATAAATACAGGGAGAGAAATTGGACAAAAATGCTGTTAAACCGTCCAGCGCGGTGAAACTAACAGAGTGCCAGCCCTTCTCTTCTCACACTTCAAAGGCCACCTAAGCTTGTAGGGCCTCATAGTGGGAATGCACATTATGATGAGAGCTCTTGATTGCAGCTCCACAAAGCTCCTCCTGTCACTAGGCTGTGGGCCAGGGTGACTCTCTGAAGCCTAATCTGCAGGGACGTAGTGCTGCGTAATTCCGGCCAAACCCAAATTAAGTGCCATTTACTGTTGGTCTCATGAAGGTAATAAAATCTTAATTTGTGTTAGAAATGTTTGTCTAGAAGATTTTTTTTACATTTGTTTTTGCTGTTTGCTGCTTTTGTTTAGTGTACAACAAATGGCTGGATTTGTCTGTCCATCCATTACCAATGTCAAAAGCTGCTTGTCATCGACTATAATTCCAACTTAAATACATCTATTTTAAACTTTACAGTGTTCAGGACTTGTACTGTATTTTTTATCAGGGTCAAAGTCACTTAAAAATCCTGTTGGTTGTTGTTAAGGGTGTATTTCTCACTGTTTCGGGGCTGTTGACAGCATTTAAAGGTTTGAAGGCTTTATCATTCTTTCAAACTGATCTGTTCTGCTTGGACTATAGATGATCTTTTTGACTTCTTGAATTCTTGATGCCTGTTGGACACATAAAAAAAGACACTATGTGGCAAAACTTTACCTCTTCCCCAAATACTTGATGTCTATGATAAAATATACTACTCTATTTGTTTATGGTAACTTAAAGAAAAACTGCATCTCTCCAAAATTAAAAAACAGATGAATAAATAACACTGCAATAAGATATCAAAACAGCAGCACTGCCCAGTAATGAAGACTTGTTTCCAATTTTTGTCATTATAGAACAATTATGGGGAAAAAAACAAACAAACAAACAAAAAAACAATTGAAACCAGTTATGCTTTGGCTCATGCCAAAGCATAACTGGTTCCCCTGTTAAATTACAACTTAATTTTGATTAACTACATATTTTGCAACGCTGGGCTAAATTTGACTAGCCAGACTGCCAGACATCTTTGACAACATAAGTCAGGCTAAAAGATTTTTGAAAGCAGAACATTATTATGAAGTTCGAGAACCGATAAGAGACCACGTCATAAACTTCTGTAAGTCTGTGAAAAAGCTTATCCAGCCATTTCTGAACCAGTGGGAGTGATTAAGACTTTTATATTCTCTAGAAAAAAGTGGTGTAAAATGACATGGCGTAAATCTAACAGCATTAAATAAAAAGAAACATCATCTTGATAATGAAATACGATGGAATGTGATGGTTTTGGTTGCTTTGCTGCTTTAGTAAACTTAGACATGTTGCTGTAAATCATAGAAATTTGATCTCTGGCAGAAAACCCAGAGGTAGAATACACAACAACAATATTTTGTGTGTAAATAATGTAGCTTGGAATGATGAGTGATCAAAGATTCTAAACATCAGATCATTTCTCCGTTTCAATGGATAATCAGCTCAAAATGATTCAGATCAGTATCAACAAAGAGGCACAATTAGAACATTTCAACATTTTATGTTTTTCTCTTTAGAACCCTGTACCGAAGAAATCTTGAGGCCTACTCCAACAACAATCAGAAGCATTTTGTCTCTGCTCTGATACTGCTAAGTCTGAGTACTGGAACTCTGTTATTCCCAGAGAAAATCTCAGATCATTCAAAATGCAGTAGCTGAAGCACTTACAGGAACTAGCATGGGAGAACATAGCTTTTCAATACTGGAAGCTCTTCACGAACTTTCAGCGAAATTCAGAACTGACTTTAAAATTCTTCTCACCAACATAAAGATCAACATTAGAGCCCCACAGTATCTTACAGATCTTCCATTCCTATAGTGTACTAAGAAGGCCCTTCATTCTCAGAGTGCAGGTTTACTTGTGAGTTCTCAGGACAAGAACAGGCTGCAGAGCATTCAGCTATCAGGCTGGGAATCAGCCAAACAGCTTTAATTCAATGGAGAAATTTTCTTTTTCTTTTCTATTATGCATAAATATTTTCTATGGTTATGAATTACTAATGGATAATTTCATACTAACATTTTGCTATAATATTCTACTGTAACATTTTTAAGCGCTCTTCAACTTAAAATCAATACAAATATTTTACTATATATTTTTGGTCTGTCTGCCTTTTCTTTTTTTTATTATAGCCTGTGAATTGCAAAACACTTATGTTTACTTTTTACTATATAATCATTTCTTGCTTTTTTTAAAAATATATTTATTATTGTTCCCACCTGACTAGTATAATTATTTGAAATAAATACTTCACTTTTGTAACGTGTATATTTTTGTAGGCAGTGCATAAAACTGTATTGCAGTTCATTCATTTCTGTTGTGTGAAACCCTTTGATGCTGGTAGAAAGGGACGAGGTAAATACATAAATAAAAATTGATTGATTGATATAGAGTGGTTATCAGTTGACGTCACGTTGCGTCAGCACCCATTGTACTGTGCGTGTCGCCTGCAGAAAGAAAGCAAGAATACATTATCCTAACTATTTAACCTGTTTACAATTTGGCTAATAAAATTATTTACAAGTCACCAGTTCAGTTCACATCTCTTTGCATGCTGCAACTCCTGCACAGAACTTTGCGGCATCTACATATGTCCAAGTTATTTTATTTTTAGTGAAGCGTCTTTGTACCTCGCACTGCCTCTCGTTCAGCCTGCTGCACTTTTGGTTTCTGATGGTTTACTTCATCGCCTGCCTTGATGACTGCAGCTGACTGGCCTTTTTTTTTTTTCTCTAATTGTGACCAAAATAAGAAGAAATGATTGTATTTAATTTGTCTTCTGCATGCTAAATATGAAATCTGTTTTGTGATGAAAATTTGCAGTTTTAGATAAACCATATTCGGGCACCTTTGTTCACCATGGATACGTTTGTCTTATTTAGAGGAACCCTAACACATCTTATTGAGACATGATGATTTGACCATGAACAAAACTGCTTTAATATTCTTAGTATTCATTGAAGTTTGGTCCATTCTTTCTTGTCATTTATCCACTCTCCTGAATGTAATGCATATAGATTATTAACACATATCTCAATCACTAACTTCAATTTCATAGCATAACTTCACTTACCTTGACGTGACAAACTGTTGTTATACACCGACAACATGCTAGCTAATGTTGAAACCATAGACATAAATAAGTAGATGCCTTATTCATGTTTATGGTTAATACAGCAAGACAACGGCAGGTAACCATGACAACTAGCAAAAGTTTAAAGGCAGGCTGGCTGTTTTGCAGTCAAGTTGCACGTTCCTCTGCAAAAACAAAAAAATCCCTCTATCGTACATAAACAGTAGTTAAACAGCTCCGAATTTTAAAATAACAACTAACTTGGCCTGTACAGGTGGCTTCATTACGTGTCGATGTGACACAAAGAGAAAGCAAATGTTCCCAGTGTGGTACCTCGCAATGCTCCACAGTGGTTCAATGCGTTGGACTGTGGGGTCTTCAATGTACTCAAAGGTCAGACTTCCAGGAGCTCTGGCCCGGTCGACACTCAAACTGACTTGAACTGGTCCCGCGCCCGTCAGCGATGGAGCCGCAAAGCACACAATCTCTGACATGCTCCTCCTGGTGGGAGAACCAAAAGAGAGAATTATTCATGCTTTCGATTGTGTCTGCCCCTCTCACTGCTGCAGAGGCAAATCCCTGACTTCATACAGTTATGAGCCACGCATGAAGGGAGAGGATTCATTATAGCCTGTCCCATCTCCTGCTTGTTGCAGTCATATTGGGGATGGAAACCGTAATTAGAGGGAGCTCTTTGCTAATGGCTCTTTTGCTTCACCTGCCTGACTGCTACAATGTGCAAAATTTTTACTTAAAATAGATTTCTATAAATACATGGAGAAAGAAATAACTAATGTGAGTTTCATCACTCCCTCACCAGTCATTACTTATTCCTAATTTAAAATGCAAGCACACACTTGTAACTAATGTGCACGTTTTTGAATAAATTGACTCATCCTGCGTTTGATTAAAACAAGAGAAGGCTAATTCGCTAATACTGTGCAGAGGCAATCTTACTCAAGTGCCTCTCCATCTGGGCTCCAATAGAAAGAAAGATTACAATAACATCAGGGGATCATATTATCATTAGGCTCACCTGTACAATTCGCAGGTTTGATTCCCAAAGTACACAGTGACAGTGCTTCCTGCGCTCAGATTCTCACCAACAATGGTAACCTTGGTACCCCCAGACTCAGGTCCTCTGCTTGGGGTCAGAGCCAAAATGGTGGATATCTACGGACAAACAAAATCTGTTTAATATTTATGGCAAAAAAATGTATTCTCAAAAAAACCTTTTTGCTTTGGACTTTGTCTTTTTCACCATTTGTTCAGCTTTATAAGAAGAGAGACTAGTTAAATTACGTATAAAGCTGCTTTTCTTGCAGAGGACAAAATATATTGTTAGAATATAAATATAAAATAAATATATCATGAATTATACATATCCACTGTGAAAATTCTCCTTGATATCTATTAAATCCACAAATCAAGCAGACTTGCTGTCTGTGATATCTGAAGTCACACTGGGCACCAAGATGTTCGGATGAGCCTGTTTATGATTTCTGTTAACTTTTCAAGCAAATTTTGAACTTAACATGTGAACCTGCACTGAATGTTTTTGCAGTTCCCTCAGCTGGCATAAAACAGCGTTTTTATGCTCAAGGGCTTAAAATTGAGAGATTTTGCAAACAAACTTTCTGCTTTTGCGGGAGAGAGTTGCCAATACTGTTTCCTCTGGTCCAGGATTCTTGTGTCTTCTATGTGGGTGAAGCACAATCAGGCTGTTACGCACACACACGACAACAAAAACGTAATCTCTTTATTTTTGCCTCCAATTAATTTAAAGCATTTCCCTTACAATGATTTCAAAGTAGCTCTGATTAGCAATGTAGTCTTTATGTACTGTGATTCTGTTCCAAGCTTTAAGGATCTCACAGAGTATTGTTTAAGACGTAATTTGAAAAAAGAAAAAATATGGTACAATTCTGGATTCTGTTCATGGCCAGCCATGCTTTCAAGAACCAGTTTTTACTGCTGTATTGCAGGTATTCTGGGTAATGTCTCTGCTTTACTAATTAAGAGAACTGAAATATTTTAGCTGGATTTTATTTCAGGATATTAGAATATAAACAGCTAAATACAAATAACACACTTTTCAGGTTTCATATGAAATTAATTTAGAAACCTGTGCATCTTTTTCTGTCACAGTTGTGACACTTTGCCTCCCATTGGCTGGTAGAAATTCTTTACCCAAAAGGGTTAAATGATAAAATGAATCTAGAAAAAGATTAATTCTGTTCCTTAAATATCACAATTGTGTCCAACTTTGTGTTTGTTTACAGCAAAGCTTCCAGAAAGGAGGACACACATGCTGTGCAATGATGCAATGAATATGCTAATTACTACATGATGTCAGTCAGTTATCTCTTTTGAAAGACAGTACCTGACAAAAAATTGAAAAATGGAAAAACCTCTTTTTGGGCCTAAACATGTAGTCAAAAATCATTCACAATGACATTTTTACCTGTGTGAACTGAGCTTTGAGGTAGCCTAATTATTAGCTGTGGATTCTCACTGCACAGGATTACAAAGAATATTTTTGTCAGAGCAAACTGACAGGTCTCTCTCTCTCTCTTTGTGAATTACCACAAACGTGTAGATCTGGGAGGACTGTGCGCTCAACTCTGGTCTGCATTCACCGACACATAGCTTGACTGGGCCTGGAGCGCTTCCTTCCAGAGCCGCATCCATCTCGCATACAATCCTGTCAAAAGCAAAACGTATAATGATAAATCGATATCCAGTCCAAACCACTGCCATCCGAATTTGGCTAATAATAATAACACAATCCGGATGCACAAACAATCACACAAGTGTGACTGCACTATGCCACATTCATCATGAGTCTCACTGGTAGAAGATGCTCTCTTTTGGTCAATGTGATTGAAGCAGACTTTCATAAAAGTTGCGGGTCAATACAGAGGCTCATCTTTCTTCCTAATAGGAAACCTATAACAGCAATATAACTCAAATGATAAACTACACCCCTTCCCATCACAGGCATGACCGCCATCCGCCATTACCTCCCGTTGCCATGACAACATGGGGATTTCTCCAATAAATCAGTATTGCCTGTCAGGTCAATAAGATAAAGCATGTTATGTATAAGTCATTACAGCAACTGACCCGATAGTGAAATTAATGGTTGTAACATCTGTAATGTCATGTTTTAAAGCGCTGTGTGAGCTGAATGAATGGCCCTGCTAAATCTGCTGCTTTGCAAAAGAAACCATAAGTCGTCCGCACAATGGGAGCACTCAATGAATCGTCCCGGCCCATCTCTTCTTCTCGTAGATCACGTGGGGATTCCTATTTACAGCTGGCATGTTCCTTTCTTTTCCTGGGTTTTTTTCTTTCTTTTTTGTTTTTTTTTGTTTTACAAGGGTATAAATAAAGTCGCTGCAGCTTGGTCCCAATCGCATTACATGCCTGTGAGAGAAACACATGGCTAACAGATTGTCCCTCCAGTCAGCGACATGCAGCGCATTTCAATTACAGCTGTACCGACAGCCTCATAACAACGACGACACAAAGACTGTCTGCCTCCCTCTTTGGCTGAGGCAGCACCAGAGCAAAGCGAAGTCCCCTGCAGCCTGGGGAGGCGTGTCGACTTTTTACTTACACACCAGCTATGATTCATGATCTTAGAGTCATGGAGAAAAAAAAAAAAAAAACTATGTACAGTATACGAGCATGAAAGAAATTGCATGGGTTAATTTTCATTGAGGTTTTGGATTTGCAAAATATTGCATTCAGTGCTTTGTGAAAGTATTCATACTCCATGCTGCTTAGAGGGATTCATTGACTGGGCTTGTATAGCAGAGGGACATAATTAGTGAATGTTCTATTAAAGCACTTTTTGAAAAAAAAAAAAAAATTTTCTTTGATTTAAAACAGAGAACTAGATAAAAATATGGTTTACCAGACAACCAGATTTTGTGTCTTATGTGTTGACTAAACCCAATAAGATTTTAAAAAGTCAATTACAGCAAAAATGTCACAGATTCATACAACGATCCCCTTCTTGGAGTTAAGTAGAAAGCTGGAATTGAACCTCCAACCTTCTGATTGCAAGACAACTATACTACCCATTGAGACACGTTTGTCCCATGTCTTGGTTTGATTGTAGTTGTGCCTTTTTCCTCCTATTGTCAGATGATAGGTTGAAATGTGGTGTCTGAGGTAGCATCTGTATTGATACTGCAAATAAATTACACAAAGCTGGGCTCTACGTAGCAGTCAGGTGAAATCTAATGACAATTAGTTGTACTGGATTTTTCTTAAGAGTATCAGTTTCACATTTTTTAAATTTCAATCTATATCCTTTTATTTCTAATTCATAAATATGCTCTACCCTGTATTTGCCTATTTTTAAAAGGGAAATACTTTAGAGTTTGTGTTTCAGGATTATAAAATGTAAGTACTTCTTTTGTGTTTTGAACTGAATGTTAGGAAGGACTAGTAAGCTAAAATATAAAGCATTTGTATATGACAACAGTGATACACTAAGGATGATGTCTTACTGCTCTGCAGTGACGTATCCCTCCTGCTGCGGTGTGCACTCCACTCCTGCCACCTCCACGTTACCCACAAGCTCAAAGAAGGAGAGACCCAGGTTCAGGCCCTGAATAGTGACAAGCGTGCCCCCCTCCAGAGGTCCTGCTACTGGGCTTATCTTATATTAGAAGGAGATAAAAAAGTACAAAAGGATTTAGTGAGATCTTACTTGTGCGAAGATAACAGCTCTGGATTCTCTGTTATTTCCATTTGTCAGTGTTAAACTTACTACAATTGTTTATGTGGACAAATGTAGTAAGTTTAATTTAACTTTTAAAGTGTTCATCTTAAAGTTTACAGTCAAAGCACTCTTAAAACAACAAATTCCCTTCTGTAAGATTTCATTTAGTTTTTGAACTGAAATCTTTGAAGGATGCAACTCGTGCAGAAAATGAAAAGCAGACTTTTCAAGACTTATTCAAAAAGCTTTGACATTGGCAATAATTCAAAAATAAACTTTCATAAATAATTCAGAGGATAACAAAGCCTTGAGAAAACCATTCACAGCACATTCCAGTGAAAAAAGCAAACCATGCCAGCAGGGGAACATTCGGACCTACAGAGCAGAATAGGAGCAATGGTGAAGCAACTCCGCCTGTGCTGTCGAGCAGCGCTCGGCGGTTGATTCATTCTGCTGCAGCTCCTTCAGAAACACTAATAATGTGACAGGGACATCAAAGGCTGCCGGCTCTTTGAAGTGGAAGAGCCTTGCATCTTTGTGCATGACCCACAGTGCCTTATTCAAGAGAATGAACAGGGGTTTGGGACATAAAAGATCCATCACTTTTTTCTAAACAGACTGAATACGTTTAGCTGTCAAGAACTTAAGGTATTCAGCTGGCATGGAACAAAATGTCAGATAGTCTCAGGTAAACAGACGTAGCTGCGGATTCTCTGCATTTTGTTGCTGTTTAAAGCCCAGACAACAACACATTCACATGATGTCCTGGAAGTTTTTTTCCAATACAGAAGCAAAAAAAGTAAAATATACTTTTAGATATTTTACGAGGAATTAAACTTGGAGTATTTCTATACTTTAATATTTTTATTTTGACATGATTACTCACCTACACCAATAATCTTTGTCCACCTTGATTTCTCTAAAAGTATTTTTGTGGAATTGGCATGAGGTCAAAGCACGATCGAAGACACTTTCCTGCTCTCTGCCATGGTTTAAACTTTTTGAACAAACTGCACCAAAGCCAACAAGTGTTTTTGTAGTTTGTTTTTGCCAATTTTAGAGTTTGTAAATCACAAAAGGAGAAACTAACAAGAATTATTTTTTGATCAACCGCCAGTTGACTGAAAAACAGCTAAATACAACACATGCGAGCCTATTAAGCTAATGATAAAAGTGAACATGTATGACTATGCAGGTAAAATTGCACACATGTTTTGTCTGCATGAGTTCGAAAGTTGTGCAAGCAACAAACCTCAGTAATGCGTGGGTTGGTACACTTGACATTCCTGGCAGAAAGGTCCAGCCAGCGGCTGGCGTAAGGGGAGATGGGAGGACAGTGCTGCCTCATGGTGCACCGACCCTCACCACTACACCAGCCACACTGGAACTTCCTTTCAGCACGTAGACACATGCCACAACTGTCCCGCTGGGCGCTGCACTTGTACAGATGCACTGCAGAATAACAAATAACGATGCTTTTAGCTGATAAAAGCCAAGAAACTGCACTTCTTTTATGATGCTTAAATAGCTTAAGAAACCTATAGAAACTAAAACTTTATGGCAAACGGTAATCAAATAAACATATTGCCCCACAATGATGCCACAGAATTTTATCCCCGAACACTTTGTCATGTTACAACCACAAACTTATTGTATTTACTTTATTTCCATTTACTTACTGTATTTCACTGAGTTTTTATGTCAAACTCAAAGTAGTTCATCCTTGATTTTAATTTTGGTTTTGTGAATATATAAAACATTGAAACTGATTTATCTCCAAAAGTGACTGACAGGGAAAAAAAAAAAAAAAGAAAACCAATCAGGGATGCAAGCTGAGCAAATATGAAGATTCACCCATTGCCCCCCTGGGCATAGAAGTGATTTGGTGCTCTTTGATAAAAACCCAGTGATAACGTGAACTTTCTCTCAAGGCCTTTTGGGAACCTTGAAGTGCTCTCTATAAACCATATATCGCCTCTGGATTGAGTGCTTTACACTCCTCTGGCTTGGCAGTGATGGATGGCAGAGGCACCTTTAATCTTCTCGGGATTGTCGATGATGAAGTTGCCGTTCCATACGATGGAGAGGTCCACCGCCAGGTCACTGATCTTCACACCCTCGTACATGTACTGAAAAGCAGAAAAAAAACGAGATTGAAAGGGAATAGGCTTCAAAATGGAAACAGGAAGAGAGGGAAGTCAAATGGAGACAGAGGATAGAGAATATAAGAAGACACAGAGAGACTGAAAGGAGAAAATCAGAGGATGAAAGGCCAGCGGAGAGACGAGGCTTTTAACCATCTGTCATTTTCTGCTATGGTTGTCTGCTCTGTTCCTCTTTGACATGTAGGGACACAAACCTTGGCTGGGGTGACCAATCATCTGAATCTGAGGAAAATGGCCTTTTCATACATTGTCACAGCATTGCAGTATATGCTGTGCTTCAAAATGTACGCTCTGATTTGCATTATGTAGGGAAGAAAAATCCAAAGAAATCTACAGGGTGCCTCTGAAACCCTGATGATCCTGGATTGCTTTCACAAAATTCAGAGACGGAAAAGTATTTCTTTCCTCATGTTTTGCACGTTTTTTCTGCACCTCAACTTTTTCTTTCCTCCCCATTCGTGTCTCTACGGTGCAACATCTAAGGCAAAATTCATTGATGCTGATACACCATGCACAGCTTGACAATAGAGCGTCTGAGGCGGTGTCTCTGGTTTGACAGCTGAGAGACTCCCGCCGAGCATGTTCGGGGTCATACCGAGCTGTTCTGGCACTGAACGCTGGTGCTGTTGAAGCGCAGTGCCGTGACACGGTGACTGACGCCCTGTACGTTCACCACGCACTCGTAGCCCCGCTGGCCCGACTGCGGCTGGGGGAGGTTTCGGGCCCTCAAGGTGATCGGTCGGACCTCGCTGGCCGGAATAAGAATTTCCCCAGAGTTGAGGAGCTGAGGGCAGTCCTGTGAGAGCAAATGAAAAAGTAGTTCATAAGAATACCCCCTCACACACTGTTTCTATATTAAGCTAGGAAATGTACACATAAAAGCAACATTTAAATCTTTTTTTTTTTTTTTTTCTGTTTGACATTAAGCTAGTCTAAACTATTCTTCTTTGGGTCAGGTAAAATTACCAAAATTATTCATAACTGTATGATACTCCAAAAATAAGAGAATGTTTTGCTTAAAAAAAATTAATTAAAAAAATCTTTATAATTGCATGTTTATTTACTTTTCCTTAGAATTTGGTAGTAATACCTTTTAAACCAGATGAATTGGGTCAAATATTTCCTTCCACATACCTAACTCACATACTGAGTTAGGTTTACAGACCATCTTGCTCAACCATGTCTTTTCAACTCTTCCCACAAATTTTCTAGGGGATTAAGATTAAAACATTTTGATGACAAATGCGAGGAATGGCTTTGTTGTCTTTAAGCCTTTTAAGAACTAACTGGCATCTTACTTTTTCCCCTGAATCTAACAATGCTTGTTTTAGCCAAGCATATCAATTTTATTCTTATCCTACCACAAAACATGTCTCCAAAAAGTGAGAACATTGCTCCTGAATGCAATTACAAACTATGATCTGGTTTTGCTATATTGCTTTTGGAATATTGGATTCTTCCTCTCTGAGTGGCTATTCAGCTGATGTTGGTTCATTTCTTGTTTCAGTTGTGACCAATGGCACTGTCGCTCCAGACTTGGCCAGCATCTTTACCAGGTCGTTAGCTTTATTGGTATTTGTTGCACATTCTGCATCAAATGCATTTATCTCTAAGGCACAGAAACTGTTACCTTTGTGAATTATTAAATGTTGGACATTCTCTGGGAGTTTATACTTCCAAATACATGTGATAACTTAAGCATCTGAAAAAAATTTCTGACATTTAGCTCATACATGTGATAATGCTAACTGACCTAAAACTGGAAGGGTTTAGTCTAATTTTATGTTGGGTACTGACAAAAAGAAATTGTGTCATTTCACATTTTGAATATAAAATATGTGGTTACAGCTGTGAGTGACAGCAAATCACTGCACCACATTTACAAAACCTCTTCTGCATATTTGTGTGTGTCTGTATTTATAAGCTTATGCTCTGTTACATAAGCATAGAGACCAATGTAGAACAGGGATTAAAAGGGTGTATGGGGCAAAAGTATCAGTATAAATATAACTCATTTTCATTTTGTGCATGGGTTTATGCAATGCAATAAATAAAGATTTTTCATAAATACAGATTTGGTTTACTCTTAAAAACTAAGGATCAGCCTCAAATGAAAGTTTTATCCGATACACTCTTCTAAAAACTAAGATCATGTCAACAAAAGTTATGTAGGCAATGTTATTACAACCTCAAAACATCCCTTTATGATCGCTTATAGTCACAAATGCGGTTGTAGGCTCTTAATCTTGTTTATTCTTTATTTTTGAGCTTCATTTTCAGTTCTTTGCAGGTAAAAACTGAACGGTAAAAGTGTTACTCAATAGATTAATCTTACATCTGAAAGCACTGTTTAAATCAGGTGCAGTAATTCTGTTTCTGTACCTCGGACGCATTGACTCTTCCTTCCTGGAAAGAGCAGCTGCTTGGGTCATGGGTGCAAAGGTTGCGGTATTTACACCAGTGGCAGCGAAATGTGCTGTTCACACATGACAGACACCTGCACAAAGAAATAACCACATATTACTACATACCGTAAATAAACATGGACATCTTTAAACTATAAACACTCTTTCAGACTCATCTTCAGCAACATT
This sequence comes from Poecilia latipinna, assembly GCF_001443285.1. Lineage (NCBI taxonomy): Eukaryota > Metazoa > Chordata > Actinopteri > Cyprinodontiformes > Poeciliidae > Poecilia > Poecilia latipinna. Next base: position 373,001 of record NW_015112818.1, read on the forward strand.
TCGTAAGACTTAATTCAACTGCATTTCTTTCCTCAAGATTTATATACACCAAAATTGAATGTCTTTTGTTATTTTGGAGATGATAAAATATGACCATGAGAAAGCAGACTCACTGGACAAACCTCTGCATTTAAGTAAACTTTAAACAGGTGAATTACTGTACCAAACAATTATGAAGCATCAAGGACATACAATGTCCTTGTTAGATGTACTCTGATGTCAACTTGTCAACGTACAGTCCACAATTATTGGCAACCCCTCTTAAGACCCTTTTGGAAATTGAAAATGGTTGTTATGGAGACTTAAAGACAACATAGTGCTGCTGTTTTCTGCGCTTTTCTAGCTCAGAGCCTTCAGTATTAGCTTCCTTTACATTCACCACACCGTGCCTGGTGGTGGAAAGGTGAACTTTGGTTGTTGCTCAGCTTTTTTGTTTGCCAAAGCTCCACTGTACTTTTTTTAAAACCTTTTGAAATATTGCTATGAATGTAGAGTGAAGGATTTGTCCTGGAATATAGAAATAAACTTTTTGGTTGAATGAAAAATTACTCTGAATCTAAACCTTCAAGGGGTATGAATAATGTTTGGTTTAACAATACATGGAACATCATTACATTTTATACACTCGGCACCCATATTCTTTACAGCTGTCGGGGCTTCACATCAAACTCTGACTTCCCCAGTTCAAATTCTAACTTCTAGTAGCACTATTTCCATATTTCCACCTGGAAAGTCAGAAAATTGGATTTGCAGATAGGACATCCCATAATTGTCCTGGGATATAGAATCCATGGATACCAAATACTAAAAAACTTAAAAAGCAAAGCATAAATTACAGAACTGCTTCAGGAACATTTATTTTATGGGAATTTCCACATGTGCAAATAAGCATGGCATTCAAAGGTTGGATTTTATTGTAATACTTTTTACAAATTATCTCCAGAGGGTGAAATAATATTAGGGTATCCTGTATTCATGTGATTAAATTTGTTTTTACTGCTCACAGGATGTTCTTTACTTTCAGGTGGTATTTTTATTTTACCCATTCATCATCTGATTATGTAGAACATGGGTTAAAAGTGGCAGCTCATTATGTGAAGGGTAGAGTTGTGCAACATCCTTGGCTCAGATTCAGTTGCCTCTAGCATGCGGTCAATTGTGGATTAAAGTTGTTCCTGAACAACCTCAGCCAACTCGATTAAACAGCAAACACGGAGACAATTTAAAGAAAATTTGCAATTGAAAATGTCTACTTTTCCTGATGAAGTAAAAAAAAAGAGCAATAGATCTTATTTAATGGGATGCAGCAAAGAGAAAAACGTAAACCACCACAAGCCTTTTGATACTGCAGCTCATGCCGACCAACAAATGGCAATAAATGTAGAGCTGCATAATTAAATTTTGATAATAATTAGCTGCCCAAGGCTAGGACGGACATTAAAAAGTGCTACGTGAGGAAAAAAAAATATGGGGTGGGAGCGGCTGTGCATCGCCACAGTGTAACTAGACTGGCAGGGTGCTGCAGACACTGGATAATTCATTATGGAGGCTGACGTGATGCGGAGGTATAGTAAAGAGGGAGATGGGAAAGAAGGTGCAGGGTTAGGAGCTTGTTTTGTGTGAAATATTAATCACACAAGTATACAGGGTCACCCTGCAGCTAATGGAGGCCATATTGTTGTGGAGCAGATGCGATGAGCATCCAACTGTTTATCACTAATGGCTTATTATGGGTATGTTGTGGCATCCATGTTTCAGTTAAAGTGAATAAATGGGATGTCTGCACATAGTGGACTAATTCCCAGTCAATCAAAAAAAGAAAATGCACTCTGCTTCGGTAAACTCCTGTTTACTCTTTGTTTATGCTGTAGTGTAGTAGGTGGAGTAAGGCTGATAAAGAAAACATTGCATGAAAGGTCTTCATGTGACCTTTCAGTTTTGTGATTTGGCCTCTTGACTTTAACTGTCTTGTCTTGTGTTTCTAACAAACACACAGAAGTTTGCATGTTTCTGAGGAGTCTTTTAAAGGTGACATGTACAACTAATTAACGTTCATCCTAATAAGATCTGCTATTGTTCCTGCTTGTAATTGTTATGCAAAATGCAAGCCTCTTGCCATAGTTTACTGTTGTGATTAATACAGTTGACATTTACAAAATGGCTCATAGTCAAAACAGCTTCCCGGACCCAGTTAGGGAGCTTATATTGGTTGGCATTTAAATAAAGTTCTCTTTAATTTACACAGTTTTACCTGCCCTGAGGCACCAGAGGACGACAAAAAAATAAATAAAAATAGTGTCTTATGATTTTCCCCTGCAGACTCCCCTGAGACAAAATTAGGTCAGAGGGGGGTCTGTGAGTCTAATGCTTATCCATTTAGCAGCCCTTGGAGAATGCCAGCCTTCAAGAAACAGTTTCTAGCAGCCAGACAGCAAAACTTCACTGCAGGGAAATTTTACATTGATTTGAAAATACTAAAGTCCAAAGTGGTATTCTCAAATTGCACCATCAAAATCACACTAGGGCTTGATTTTGGTATTGATTAGATGGCAACTGAATTTCTGTGTCATGTCTGACTGAGTTCATCGTTACAGAAGACCCACAGATCAGACTTTTGGTTTCTTGTCTGCCTGAAACCTCATTATTAATCATTTCAGCATACAAAAATGATTAAAATGCTTTTGTAGTTTTGAATCTAACTAAAATAAGAAATTACATTATCCCCGAATGTTGCAAGTATTATGCCCCTAATCTTTTGCTGATTGTTTTCAATTTAAAAAATAAGGTGGATTAAAGCAAATTCTGTTTGGGGCTGTAATGACACTCAAAAATCATAGTTTATTCCGAACTTTGGTTTTAAAGGTTACAGTTGTTTATGTTTTTAGGGGTTTTTTTTCTGTAAAGAAAAAAATAGTGTCTATTATAGAGATTAATTGAGTTTTGGTGGAATTTTCTCTTACAACCAAAACACCCAAAAAATATATGCTGGCTTCTTTTAATAGGATTCTGATGACATTTAAGAATAAAAAAAACATTAGGTAATTTTCCAGTGTACCAGATGTACTTGAATCTGGTTATTGTAATTAATATCACAATATTTCCTAAATATTTTAGCCATTGCAGATTTTCTAACATTGTCATTTTACATAGGACACACACCTAGACTTTCTGTATGCATTTCAAATAATAAGCTACTTTTACTGTAAGTGAAATTAAAAGTTTTAAAAAAAAAAAAAAAAAAAGCAACTGGGTTGCAAAAAAACAGAACCAATATTTTTTAAACATCTAAAAGTTTTAGATAATCACCAGCAACCACTGCCATCATCAGAACCATTTTGGGACATTTGGGACAGAACGTATCTGATGTGCCACAATAAAATTTAAAGTAATACTTATTGTCCAAACTGTACTTAAAAACTCTGTGCAGATAAATGCAGAGGATGATAAACAAACATATAGTAAATAAAGAAGAGAGGAATATTTTTTTTTTCTTGATATGCTATTTCTCATTTTTCTTATAACTGATCCCAATTGAATTATAACTGTATCTCTATGTTGTGGTCAGAGACACAGTGGTGAAAAAAAATTCAGTCTTTACATAAACTAGCACTCAAACAATGGGAGAAACTGATGTCAAAAATGACATCTTATCATGGTAACAACCATTCTAGAAATAAATCTCAAAATAATTTTCAAAGTACTTACATGATAAGAGCAAGGAAAAAATAGCTAATGAGTGTGTACTACCACACAGAAAACTTGTCAGCTGTATTCAAAGCTGTAAGCAGTAAGCCCACAAACTGCCACTAAAGCAAAGGCGAAATAAACAGCCCATGACAAATTCATCATGTTGATTTAAATGAAACCTGACAGATAAATTGAACTCTGAGGTTATCTCGCAGCGCGATCTTAAGTGGGGTTGGAAGCATCAGTACATCATTGCCCTAAATTAAGTTGTGTTCCTCCATCTATTGAACAAATCAAAGGTGGGGGAAGGGCGGTGCACTCACATCTGATGTGTGCTGCAGTTGTAGAACTTCACCTCTGTACTGGCGACCATTTGACCCGTCTCGTTTGAATTCAGTCGAAGCTCCACTCCGGCCCAGTCTGAAAGAAAGTGTTTATACAAAGAACACAGTTCGCTGAAAAAAAGGGGAAGAAAAAAGCAGACAGAAAACGGATGAGGAGAAGAGCCAAAACAAAGACAGGATCAAAGAAGTCAAAATGAGGAGAAAATTGTAATACTTTTATCATTTTAGTGCAAAGAGCCACCTGGTGTATGGGCTCCTGGAAGCTGCTGTCAGGAAAAAAGCCTTCAGTCAAAAGCTTCAATTCAAGGATTACCCTAAATGGTTGGAGGAAATCTGCAGCACTTTGTCCTCACCTACCTTAAAATATATACACAACTTTTGGCACTAAATAGAAAGGACATCTACTTTGGCTTAAAACCTTTCATTTTTACATTAACCCTATTTGAAGTACTGTGCAAGAACTACAAGAGTTTCAACTACATTGCTTCATGCAGGAAGACTTTATTGTAACCTTACAAAGTGGTTTTGATCAGTAGTTCTTCAGGCTTTCTATTTAAAATAGATTTTTTTTTACTCATTTTCTATACAATTCAGTAAACTTGGTAAAAATGAAGTAAGGGGCAGAACAATTGTCCATCTAAAAATGTTCAACAGCAGATGAACAGTATCTGAAAAAGGAAAGAAAAATCAAGCAAAACCCAATTAGAGGACTTGAGAGGTGAATCATTATTTGTTTAATCTAGCCACTGCTAGAGCTCTAGTCATCATTTCTTAAGAAATGTTCTTGTTCGTTCAAAAATGTAATTCTAGGCTAGATGAAAAAAATTCTAAAAAAAATATTTTGTCACAGCAGCAAATTCCTTGCAGATCCAGTATAAAATTGGTTATTTGCTTAGTTTGGTTATATGCAAACAATGGTACATCTGAGTCTTTTGTCCTTAAATGAATTACTGATCAAACTTAACAAGCATGACCAACAAAAAGCTAACAGTTACAAATAGTTAATTAAATAGGAACTGATGATAATTAGAGGTTCTAACAAAAAGCCTTTGTACCGAAACCATCAAGAAACGTGACTCAAGACCACCTTAAAAGATTAAAGCAAAATTGTTCTTTTTTGAAGCAAAATATGGATAAATAAGAGGTAACTTAAGACCTTTAACGGTGTTGAAAAAAAAAAATTAATGTAGGGGCTGCTAAGAATTTATTTCAAAAGAATCTATAGGCTAATTTCAGAATTAGTCTAAGCTATTAATTTTTCTAATAGACCCACTTTTTTTTTACAATAAATATTTATGACATTTATGATGTATCATAAAATGTGAACAAATCTCAATTTTAAAGTAAATGGAAAGGAAATAAAATATATGTATTCAGTTCCCCTCTAACAACATTAACTAAAAATAATGAAGCCCTCATTTATTAGTTCAGACTGAAGCAAAAGTAAACAAAAACAGAGTTCAACTCTCAAGAAAAACAAGTTTGTGTCTGCTACAGCCTTTAATGAAATGTATTGTAGCATACAAATGATTAGCTGTGTGCATTGCATGTGTTAGCATAGCTTAAATATGATTCCTTTTTGTAATAGCTACACTGTTAAATGCCCTTAAAACAGTAAATAAAGTATGGACATGAATACGGCGCTTTTCAGTCAAAAATCCATCTAAGCTACATCATAAACACTTATTGAGAAAAAATGTAGCAAACAATTTGTTTAGCTTTAGAGACCTTTCAGTAACTTTAATAAATGCAAGGGTTTTATTTTCTCTGTTGGCTCATTTGTAGCCTCTGGGTGTTGTCTCTTTAGCTACTCATCATAGATTGTGCTTGTGCTGCTTTGCTTCACTACAACAACTATCAGAGCATCTAAACCCTCCATTTATCATCAGCCATCATGGAATACTCTCATACTTTGGACTACTTCAGGCTTTGATAGTTTAAATACTCTTCTAACTCAGCTCATTTGACAGTGAGACGTTTGCCTTATTTGCTATGTTTGATTTGAAACTGTAGCGAGACGCAACCAACTCAGCCCTACATACAGTAGACAAACAGTAGACAAACACTACTGTATGTAGGGCACACACATACACAGATGCAAAATCCCACTGCTCCTTGCTGCACCCCGAGGACTGTCTGGACACAGCAGTTTGTTACAGTTGTAACTTTTACTAAAAGTTAATGCATTCGGTAACACTTTATTTGAAGGGGGGTGAATAAGACTGTCATGACACCGTCATAAAGATGACATAACACCTGTCATAAACATGAATAAGCCTTCATGAATATTTATGACTGTTGTCATAAAGTGTCATAATTTACC
>NW_015112818.1:383303-439016 GCF_001443285.1 Poecilia latipinna
TTTTTTTTTTTTTTAACTAATCTAAGTGTCTGGCATCATCTCCAAATTTATCAAGCATTAAATTAGTGCTCCATACTCCAATACAGTTAAACCAAAACAAATCTAATAGATGCCCCACAGGGAGAGTCCAGCTCCTGCCTTACTTCTCCTCCCACAAAGTTAATCTCTGTTGGGTTTTCACTTACCTCTCTATGTGGCTCTAAAAGGCTACTCAAGGTGATTGCTCACAAACACTAGCATTTTTAGTGGAGTGACAGTGCAGTGATTGGTTAGAATGATAAGTAGACTCACAGGGACGCTATGTGCTGACACAGCGATACTGTCCGGGTGAGCAATAACCTTCACACAGCGGTCAATGTCTGTTGCAAAGCGAAAGCTCTCCTCTGCTCTCAGGCACCGATCTTTTCTTGAACACCTGTGGAGCAAAAGCACTTTTATTATACAAAATCTTAAAAAATGTAGTGCGTGTGTATTTTGTTTTCATGCTCAGAACTGTGGTTGAAAATAAGTGTTGAACAATGTACGACACAACTATGTTGATGATGCATCAATTTTCAAGAGTACATGATGTCAAGAGGATCAATTTTTACAAAGCAGACCAACTTCAACGTGATACGCTGATGTAAGCATTAGTATTGCTTAATCACAACTTCACATTTACAATAACATAGTCATTTCACACTGTGGCCACCATAGAAGTAAAGCTTATCACCACAGCCACACAGCAGTGGTTAGTACTGTCGCCTCACAGCATGAAGGTCCTAGGTTTAAATCCCAGCTAGGGTCTTTCTGTGTGGAGTTGGTATGGTCTCCCTACGCGTGTGTGGGTTTTACGTTGGCATCCTCTCACAAGCCAAAAACATGCAAGTTTTGTTAGCCACTCTAAATTGGCTTTAATTTTTTGTGCACATGGTAGTTTATCCTGTGTTTCTTTGACCTCTTAACCAACATGTGACCTCTCACATGTTGAAGAAACGAGAGGTGACTGTGTAGACACTCAAGCCAAGGTACATCTTGGTATCTCCCCCAGAATAAGCTGCAGAGAGTTTCTTGGGAAAAGGGATGTCTGGATTTCCATCCAGGATCTTTAATCTCCACAACCTGATCTCATGCAACTGGTAGATAAATGCAGCTGATAAACAGTATCACTGAAACCAGTTTCAAAAAGCCAATTACTTTTTCATTTAATCATCTTAAATAAGAGAGCATGTTAATCGGACTTTAGTTTTGGCTTGTTTTTTGAGTAAATTACAAAGCAATAAGCTTTAAATCCTAAATCCTAATATGCAATTAAAAGTAATGAATGAAAGGATGGGTAGCACAGCAGGACATCACAGGGATTTTTATACGAGACAAAAGCACACTGAATATACAGTTAAACTACAAGTGGATATTGAAAATTTCAAGCAGTTTGTCCTGTCTTGGAAATGGGGATTAGTTGCTAAGATACTTTTTGTTCCAGCTGTACTTGTGCATTTGAAAGGCAAACTCCAAATGGTTCATCTCTCTGCATGTTCAGCTTGAAAAGGCGAGAGGATCAGCTCAGTTAAAGTTGACTTGTAATAGCAAACCCAGGGAGCATTTTGGCTGTAAACCATCATGTCTTTCTTTGAATGCGTACTAAAAGGAGACAGTAGTAATACAGGCTCAGATGCAGCTGAGGGGGTGGCACCTCCTGAGAGAACTCAAAGAGCGCTGAGGCCTCTGCTGTAATTATGGCTCACTATAAAGGTGGATTGGAAACGCGGTGGCAGCTGTTGCTGGCTCGGCTCCTTGAGGCAAACAACGGCTACGGGAGCACGGATCACCTTCTGACCGCTCATCAGCTGAAGTGTCAAAGAAAAAAGGCACCTTTCATCTCCGACTGTCTTTCATTGGCTTTTATTTTTGTTTCTTTCATTCACTGTGTTTTTGTCTGATCAAACCATTTGTTCCCTTTTTTCCTTCAGGCTTTTTACATGTGCACAAACACCCCCTACCCACTCTGTCAGATAGGTGCTTTGGTGCAAATCACCACGGGTGGGAAAGTGAGACGCTGAAAGCAGTCAACATGACACTGTGAGTGTCATTCAGAGAGCTGAAAAAGACCCCAATCTGCATTTAATAGGGCAGAAAAACAAAGTAGTTTTACTCTGCAGTGTGGGACTTTTTTTCTTTTCAAAACTGGAGGGAAACAGCAGCATGTTCACTCAGATAAGTTTAATTCAAATAAAGAGTGTAATGAGATATGCAGACAAAATTAGCGTTGGAAAAGAACAACAACAGTTACTTAATGAGGTAATTTGGATTTTTAAACAGCATTATTTTTTCATTCCCCTATCTTTTGAGTTTGATAATATAGAGAGCTGTAATTTAAATAATGCTGATTACCATCAAGATATAGCCAGCTGAAATGCAGACGTGAAATGATGAGACAGGGATAAATCCCCGACTGAGGTCAGCTTCAAACACTGCGGCTGGTGCCGAAAAGCAGGCTTTTAATCTTCTGAATCCCCTTTGCTCCATATCGAAGTGTTATGCAAGCTAACCTGGGGTCAGATAATTAAGATGGAGGAGATAAAGCTTGCTCTGTCAGGTCCAAAATGTTTCATGGGTATGTAGAAAGTGCATCTGCTGCGCTCGCTGTGGCTGGAAGGCTAATCCCTCTTTCCTCCATTAACACCCGTTATCCTTTGGTTCGGCAGACAATGAAATCTGGTGATCATGCAGCTTCTGTTGTCCTAAATGCCGCTATTTATGAGGGATCACAAAGTCCAGCAACCACTTCCCTGGTTTTCCAATTTTTATGCCAGATGTTGATAGTGGGGAGCTCCAGAGACTATAATAAGAGTGCTATATCAAATCATAGGAACGCAGGCTTAACCCCGCTCAGCTTCCTTCTGAGCAGTTTGGTAAAAACAGTGACGTGGTTTTAATCTGTCTGCTTTGGTGGATGCATGAGAAAATGAAGGGAGTAGACTCACATGTTGTAGAGCACGCACCAGCCACAGTGGGGATCACCAGCGCTGAGGCACTCAGCACACGTAGTGTACTGCTCACAGGACTCCACAGGGACCTGGACCACCTGGAGCAGAGGAATGACAGGAGGGCAGGAGGGCTGGCATGTCAACAACAGCTGAGAACCACTAAAAGATTTTGGAAAAGCAATTCAATATATCAGTGTTCTGTTTTTAAATATGTTTTAACCTTTTTTGGCCATAAAAAATTTAGAGTTTGAAGATTAGTGAACCCCAGAATTAGTGATATAATTTATGACTCCTTCATTGGGGAAAGAAGCGTAATAATAACAGTTGTGGCTTTCTTACAAACTGAAATCTGAAAATTGTAGCTGCATTTGTACTGAATCAATCAATTCAGTCCAACTCGTCAGCTCTAAGCAGTTTCTCTGTCCATGCTGAAGAAAGGCATAATGCTGCCATTGCCATGTCTCACTGCATGGAAAGTAGTCTTCATTTCTGTGTGTGTACAGTTAAAAAATACATGGAAAGGTCACCGTCATGCTTTCTGTTTTTATTTTTTTGGACATGAGGGTAATATCTGTGCAAATCTCACACCAGGCCAAGGATTATAAGAGCCAGTTAACGTCCATGTGGACTTTAAGGCACAGGAGAGAAAACCTTGTTGTGTCAGAAAATGCTTAGCAGAATGGTGTAAAATTTCAGGGAATGTTTACTGTATTATCTGAATAATGACTTAACTTCATCAGTTCACTTTTTGCTCAAAAACAAAAAAAATATTCTTAGCCACTTGTGATTGTATTAAGAATTTGTCTAGGGGCGCACTGATGGCAGTTTTTTGGCACATGAGGAAATGTAAGCCTTCTCTGACTCCAAATGTTTCCTGTATAACCATGTGCTAGAGTTCAGTTTTATTTAATGGAATGTTTTTCTTTTCATCCTAAGTGATCAGTAGCTGTTACAATTACTTCTTCCAAACCGGCATCCAGAATCAGCTTCATTCTGGAAGTGGATTAATGGCAGAGAAAACTAGAACTCCAAAACCAAAATTCATCATCTTTGTTTAGGTTTTGGACAATGACATTTTTAAGTGGGAGATCTGGGATTGTACCTTTGGATTTGGGCCGCTGTAGTTTGTTGCATTGAGTAACTAAAGAAGAACTTATCTTAGTGTTTTTAGACTGTAACAGAAGTCGTAATATCTCACTATTGGATATGTTTTGGCAAGTATGCCAAGATAAGATAAAATAAGCCTACTGTGCAACATTTACCAGCAGTTTAGTTTTTCAAGATGTAAATAGTTCAATATCAGAGTGTTGAGAAAAAAACTGCAACTACATCTTACACCCACTTTCCATTTTCATTTGTTCTAGCACATGGAAAAACATCTAAACAAAACCATATGAGCATATGAGCTTTTAACTATGTTTCAGTGCACACACAAGAATCTTATCCAGTAGATAGCCACATACTTGCATAAGCGTCTGGCAAAGCATTAGCTCTCAATTAACTGCAAAAAGTCGTTGCTGTTACACCACCCCTGCATACCAAGCCATTTGGAGCAGCAGCCTGAGGATGCCTGGTTTCTACTTGGTTATTATTCTAGGTCTGTACATATGATGCAAGCAATTTCCTGATGTAAGCAATCAGAAATGAAGAGTGGATTATGGATTAGAGTGTCTCCGGTGCACTTGATAGCATAAGTGGGTGCTCTCTCAGGTCTGTGTAGGCAAAATGGATTATCTGTTGCTCCCTACAAATAACTGTCCCTTTTTTTTAAACAGCAGTTCAGAACCCATTTGTGGCATTCCATTAGCAAAATGATTTTGCAGTGTGGGAGGGGCCGAGGGCTGTAATCCATGAAGAGTTGTGGTCCAGAGCTCATCCAAACTAACATTGTTGGTCTGTGAATTGTAGACAGCATGACCTTTACAAAGAGAGAAGAATGGATCTGCTTTCTGGTACCTTACAAAGAATGCAATGTAATGCTTGCTCTAAATGTAAAGCAGTATTTGCTTTGTGGATCTGTTTTCAGCAAGAGCTTACTGAAATAAACCCAGAAATGCCTCCTTAGAACCCCTTCAGAAAGATTAAGAACACTACAACGTTAAAAAAACAGACTATAGATTGCGCAGAAGGTTTTAAAGAGGTCTTTTTATGCCCAGTGAGAGCACAGTGAGCTCACCATTGTGCTTAACAAATTAACTTAACTTTCATAGAGAGGTTGTGGTGGTTTATTATCATGTTGGCAGCATGACAAGGTCCTGGGTGAGGCACGGTGGAAGCAATGCTAACTTCTTCTGGTGCACATCTGGATAGATTACTCCCATGTGAATTTGAAGCAGTACTGCCTAAGTTGGCCTCATACAAAGGCCTCATCTTGCCCAAATGTGGCCCTTACTCTTAGAGATCAGTATGCTACAGTGAGAAAAAGGTCACACATCTATGAATTGTTTGCAATTTACACGTAAAACATACCTGTCATGCATTGTGTTTCATCCTGAGGAGAAGGAAAAAGAAAGAGCAACAGCTCATAGGGCTTTGCAAAGTAATTTAAAATTATCAGAGCACAACTCAAAATCAACTTCAGGTTGTAGAAATCTATCCACTGAGCCATAGATCTGATTTCAATTTTGAATACTGTTAGATGTCAGTCACATGGTACGTCTATTTGTAGCTCTGATTTAGACCCAGTAAAACTGCCCGTTACAAAAGTGATCTAAGTTTAGACTTAGAATTAAATTTAGGCCCACAAAAAGGACTGCAAATCAGCCAAGTATACTCAAAATCATGAACTTAAATTTAAAGGTAAATTCATTTGATCCATTAACAAGTAATTTTGTCGTTTTTTTAGTTGTGTATTGCAGCAATAACATCAAGGTGCATGATTTTTATTGTTGTTGTTGTTGTTGTTAGTTTTTTAAATGGATAAAAATTTATTGTACTCTGGCGGATGAAAACAAAAAGGTATTCCTGTTTAAAGTGAAGTTAAATGTTTGAGCTGCATTGGAAGTCTTCTTGACACGATCTCTCATTTTCTAAAGAAGAAAAAGTCTTCAGTTTAGCATCCTAATTTCCAAACAGACCTTTCAAAGACAACCTCATTCTAAGCACCGAGACTGTGAACCACAATTTCACTTAATCAGTTTTAAAAAATACATTTTTCACAAAGACACTTTGTTTTTATTTATTTAGGTGAATCAGTTTACAAAATGGCAATTCAGCATTGTTTGGCATAAAATTCTATTTAAACACTAACAAGAATTTTGGTGAATTACATTTATATTGTCCATAAAAATGTTGACTTTTAAACATAGTATTGTTTAAAAGTAGCGAAAAAGGAGCAGAGGTTGAAAGAAAAATATTTAAGAGCCATCATATGCCTGAAGATTGATCAAGACTATTCTAAGATTGTAAGAAAATATGGCCTCCAAATCAATAAAAGCATGGGGAAATGTAGACGCTTAACAGTAATGCAAATAACAGTATGTGTAAATACTCATAACATTAGCTTTAAAAGAAAAGATAGTGTAATAGTTTATTGTAATGATTGCAATATTCCCACTACACAGCAGAATGTATATGCACACTGCCGTCTTTTCACATTTTCAGTTCAATAAATTCTCCCTTCATTAATATTTATTGCACTGTATCTATTTATGTAAATGCACTGTAAATCATTCATGACTACGCAAAATATTTAGCATCTATTTAACTTTGTTTGGAGATTTTTTTTTTTTTTTTTCTTGTAGAAACTGATCATTTAAAGCAAATACAGAACATAAAAACCATTTGGTTCAGGCTGCTTCCTGTAAAATGCTTGCTGGCAGTGTCAATCACAGCAGAGTTGTATAAGCACAGCATCACATTTAATTTGTAGCTTTTTGAATGAGAAAAAGTGTTATTCACAACATCTGGAGCATCCTCAAAGTAATGTGTGACCCTATGATCTACACAATTTGCCACCACTTTTCCCTTTTATCCGGATAAACTGAAAGTTTATAAATGAGGCCAGATGAATGTACAGGCGTTTGGAGCTCTGCAATTCTGAAATCCTATACTTTCAGTCTGCTTTGGAAAATCCTTTAAAATAACATGTAAGTGTCATGTGTCAACTGAGTATTTCAGGTCATATCGGGACTCCCCATGATGGGAACTGTTTTCAGATTATCTCTCAGATTAAATTAAGTTATTTTATTGCAGAACCTGTAAAGATTGCTTTTCTAACATTTCTAAAAATGAATGTTCTTGTACATAGCTGTATATTTTTGAAAATAGTGTTAGAGAAACTTGGCTAAAATGTATCAGAGTATGCAAAACTGAAAAACATGCATCATCATCCATAAAAATTAAGAAGTTATACTGCAACATAATCATCAGTTAATATTCTTGCAGCCATAAAAGCAGGAGGTTTTCACAGCTGGACTATCATAGCATTCATGCACACGTTGACCTAATGACAATCAAATATGCTCTAAAGAGGAACAGCTATTTCTCTAGGTTTAATAAGACTTATAAAACCGTTGAAATATTTTTGACATTTAAAATATCTCCTTAGATAGTATGATAACTACTCGGAGTGCTGAAGCAACACTTCAAGTATATTTTTGGTGAGGGAATAGTATTGCACTATCATATGAAGCTCAAAAATTCTGATCTTGTGAAATATCCCTCCTTCAACACACGTCAATAAATAAAAGGGGTAACAGTGAAAATGCATTTCAACAAAACGTGACATAGAGAAACACTTTGAGATAAAAGATGTAAATCGCAAGCTCACTTTTGCACAATAAAATTTCCCAGAAGTGATATTCATGCTGTAAGATCAGATGACTGCTGCAAAACTGGTAGAAAAGTAAATTATGGAAAATTGAGGTAAAATATGCATAATCATCATCAAGGCATCAGAAATTGAACAAATAAACTCATACTTTATTTCCTATATAAATGCACTGCTTGGTTGTGTTTAGACGTGCAGATGGAGAAAGGCATGTTGGCTGTTTTCTCTAACAGACTTTGGAAACCTGAAGCTTAGAAAACAAACAACGTGAGCCAGAAACTTAGAACAATCTGTTAATACTTAGTCTCTTCTCCAGGTCCCACTAGCAAAGTTTTTCAGTCTGGTTAGAGGTAGATTCTGCATGTGCATGAATCTTAGGCTTCCTTGTTATTCATATCACAATTCAAAAATAAAAAAAAAAACACTAAAGGAAAACCAAATCAGATAACAACTTTACAAAAACAAGATTGTGTGAAGAAATGTGTCTTTTTGTTTAAGGGTGAAGAGATGAGTTCCAATCTTCATGTTGCTTTAAAAAATCTAGCATATACCTCATTACCATAGTTAAATTCATGCTGGCAAATGTAATTCAGTTAAAAACCCTCTTTTAAACACCTGCAAAATTGCTAGGAATTATTGGGCTTATTAAAAAAAGATAAGGTCAGCAGCACTGGTCACCAATAAGAGCTTAATGTTTGAAATTAGAATCAGGAGCTCGAAGATTTAATTGGCAAAAATGTTCAATTCAGCACAAGCCTTTACCAAAGGTCCTCAAGGTAATAAGTGAGATGACTTATGCTAAAAATTATCAAATAAAAGCAGCAAAAAATAAAAGTCAGGAAAGGACAAATGAAACTGCCCACAAATTAGGAATGTAAGTAATACCACAAACAATAATAATTTAATTGCGAATACTGCTTTGCTGCAGAGCAAGCAACTTTTCGGAAACCACAGCCCAAAAGACAACATATAAAAAAAAATGAAGCTGAAGAAAGTGAAAGATGAGTGGAGTAGAAGGAAACTTTAGAAGCACAGAAAGAGAAACAAATGAAAATGTCACTGTTAGAGATTTTCTGCCAACTGCACCAATAAGCCTGCTATATTTCAATGATTTAAATCTAAGGAAAAAAAGGAAAAAAGAAAAAAAGGAAACACTAAAGTGTTTATTATGGCATATACTTCAATTTGAGAGGGAAATTGCGAAATCAGATTTTATCTGGTCAATCAAACAGAAAGAGGGCCTGATTTAGTCAGGAGATAAATCAGCTAACTGAACTGCTAATGTCTTGACAATTTAAAAGACAAACATGAGTGTGTAGCTAAATTCAGTATAAATTTCTCAATAGTACAATGACAAACACTCAACAGAAGTTGGGTGTTTCTAATTTATATAAAATCACCTTTTTTTTAGATTTTATATCCCCCACACAGCTACTTCAGATTAGCAGCAGCAGAAATTTGGAAACACTTTGTGGAATTGCACATCTACTGAGTTTATGATAGGAATTACTTCTCAGTCCAGTGCTCCGAAGAAAAGTTGTAAATGGGATGAGAAGCATTGTTGTGATGACATGTTACAGGCTGAGTGTCAGAAAGAGCAGGAGCTTCTTAAAGAGACGGTGTTACACTGTGAAGTCAAATTCCTTTTTAAGTTATGTTTGACATATGTAGCATTTTCATAACAACCGAAGCTAACATTTTGTGGAAAAATACATATCTACTTAGATAATTATTGGATATTTTATTATAGCTCACTATATGCACTACTACTTGTTACTGGTAATATATTGTGATTATTTTTTGATGATGGGGGTTAATTATTCGCTCATGGTTGACAGCGACAGACAAAACATGTTGCTGCAAAATCTAACCCACAAAATCCAGAGAAGAGCAAAAATCCTATAAACTGTAAACAAATAAATCTTGGTAAAATATGAAAAATAAACCACAAGGACATAAAACTAACCAGGAGCGGGACTGGAATGATAGAAACTATCCTCATCTCTTTCTCAATCTATGAGTTGGGTAAGCACTAAATGTTGCAAACACTAAGGAAACATAGCACCTTAGTGTCCTGTTATTTTGACTGAATTTGTTCAGCCAAATTTAAATTAAGACTGAGCATTAGCAATGATGAAGTTAGGTTTAAATGGAAATTAAGGCAAAAGTCTTTTGAAAACTTTGAGGAATCTAGCCATACTGTGTCTCACCTCACATGAATGTTGTTCAGATGAAATGAACAACATTCATTTCATTTGAAACATAATTCAGACACTTTCCACAACTCATGGGCAGGAAGTGTGTATTGGTAACACTCACCATTAATTTAAAAAAAAGAGTATAGAGAAAAAAAAGAGAGAAACAAAGATGTGCATGGTTGGGGTTTCAAGGAATGATTTAGCATCTTCTTGAGTGGCACTCTGAGGGATTTCCCTGGACAAAACTTGCAGCGGCTTTGTGTTTACTCCGAGGCTGAAGGCCTTCAGTTCACAGACAGACGAAGAAAACTCTGTGAGTCATGTGTTTGGATTGTAAGCATTACTTTACTAAAGAATGATCAAACTAAAGACACATAGCGAGTGAGAAAAACGACGACAGCTGTGAAATCTTTTTTCACATCAATCGTTGCTCCCAAATGGTCTTTAAGAAAAACACTTATATCCACACATAAATACTGTGATTTGCCTTTATTTTGCCCCACTCCTCAACATCATGCTAACCCTGCGTGTTTCAAACCGAGAGTAGACGGCGAGCCTTATTGTCATTCCACATGAGTTGGCTGATCTCAGCCAAATCTTTCTGTGCCTCATTCCTCATTCCTCATCAGGGCTGCATTGTGTGGCTTCCACCAATCTGAAAATCTCTCATAACTGGGATCCGCTGAAAGTGTGGGGAATCTGTAAGTGAAGCTCTGTCTCTTGGGGAGGATTCCTTACCAGCGCTGCGGGAAAGTCTTTCGGGGAGCGCTCGGGCAAAGATGGAGATGGAGACAAACAGAGGAAGGCTTTACTTTCCTCAAAGCTTGTGAGGGCTACAAAGCCAAAGCTGTTCTAATATTGAGAGAAAAAGCTCGGTCAAGCTGGGTTTCTGGTTTCCTGCTTGGTTACTATGCGCCACTGAGGGAGATGTGAGGGGAGAAAGTAGCTGGAAATCTCCTTGAAAGAAGCTTGCGTCTCTCCTTGAACAACCAGAGCTCATCAATAAATAATGCTGTGTCTCTTCCAGTCAATCACAAACACAAGAAGTGCCTTGATTTATTTTAGAAAATGGTGCTCAACGCAGTACTGTCTTTATCCTCCCGCATCTTTCCTTGATGACATCCCTTATTCCCTTAAACGTCATACTTTTAAAGATAGATGGCTTTTAAAGTTCATTTTCATGCTCTTGAAAAGAGCTTGAGCCGCCCTGTAATAACTGGTGCTGCCGCGATTGCCCCCGCTGGCCTTTGGCTCTCCATCCTGTGACTCTGCTTCGGTAGATTCCAACAGAAAGCAGCGATAGGGGCTTTTTCTGGCCACAGTGAAACCTAATCCCATTTCACAGTGGCAGGCCATTGCGCCAAAATAATCACTTGATGGGAGTTGAAAGTGATTACCAATGTTCTCTCTTATCTGCAATGAGTGCAGAGAATACCGTCCAGCAACAACTATTTGCCTCTGTGATGGCGGGCCAAGTGAAGAGCGCAATAGGGGGGCACATTCATCCAGAAAAAAAAAACCTTCAGTGGCTTTCCACGGTTTGTGTGTCAGGAGTGCTCACAAAAGATGCACGCACTGTAAGTCGATTCGCTTGGATAAGTAATTAGAGCAATGGTCCATCCCCTCACACACAGCCTACATATTTAACCATCCCTCTGTAGACGTGAATTTGAATTTCCTCTCTGTGTTTTGGCGATAAGCCATGATCATCTGCTCGTATTCCAAAAAAAATATTATTCATTAGTCATTTATTGCTGTTTTTGATTTGAAATTGTGTTAGCTGCTAATTTTTAAACTGTAAATACTTGCTCCAGCAGGAATTATTATTTATGCAGAACAAAGCAAGCAGTCTTATGTGCAGCATCCTGATAAGTTCAATCCAAGCAAATCCCTCAAAAGAAGAGTTATTTATTTCTGTGCCTCAGCAAATGCGTAATTTTATCAGCTTCTCTGACCCAACACCAAGAAAAGTTAACAAATAAAAAATAATTTCACATCAAATGAAAACTTCAGCTCCAAATTTCCATGCTATTCATTCAGCGACTCGCTGAAGGGCACATCAGCATGCTGAAGGTTCGCTCTCAAAGTGACTTGAACCCGCAGGCGTCCTTCAGATCTCAGGCTTTCACCTATCGCTACATCCCCACCCAACTCAGCAGCTCTTCTGACAAGAAGCTCCAAAAAAAGGGCGTTTTCTCACCTGATAGCCAGACATGACATACAGAGAGTTCCTGTCCAGGGAAAAGGCCATGTCCCGTAGGACTGGGCTGCTGTCCTTCATCACAGTCAGCGTCTCATACAGCACTCCTCCCTCCTGAGCGCCGTCCACCCTGATCTAAAGAGACGTCGACAAGCAGAAACAAAGAGATGCTATTTATTTTTTTATCAGTAAGAAACAAACTTAACCTTTACAAGGAACAAGTAAAGATTGCTTTCACTATCATGAGCAAAAATGTTCACCTACAAGAAAAAAAGTATGGATCAATAAATTAAGCTTGTCTGTCTATGACATTTTTAAGAATTTAACATCAAACTTTTTTCTTTATCAGCTTATCCAATCATAGCTGCACAGCTATAAATAAATTATCCTCCAGAGGAGATGTCAGATATAGCAAAAACATAAAAATACAATAGAATTTACAATATTGAAGTTGACCTTTGAAGGGATTTTAAATATAATTAGAGAAAACCAATATGCAACATAAATTTGATAAAACAACCAGATTTTTATACCATTGAGGCTATCTATTCCTCAATCATGAGGAAATAGCAAAGTGCATTTTGTCTGAGTATTGGGACGGTGTCCCATACATGTACTGTGCATTTCTCCATCAAATGAGTAGAAAAGGGAATATTGAAGCTCAAAGTCACAAAATATGTCAATGTGTCTTTAGCTTCTTTAGGATTCTTTCAAGGAAACAAACCGCTCTTCTTCCAGTTTTAAACTTTGCTTTAACATCTCAGGGCTGGATTCTTGGAGATTAAAAATTATGTTTATCTTTTTATCGCCTCTCAAAAACCAAATTAAGAAAATTTCCAAGACGTTTGCCTCCCAGCTTTGCCACGATTTCCATTGCACTCAAACAGTTCTTTGTGAATTCATTGCTTTTAAACAGAATTTCTTTTGACTGCAAACATAACAGATGCCAACCGGTAAAAGCTTTTCACTTTTCCTTTCCACTTTGACAAACAATGTGTGCTGTTTCAGATAAGCAAAATAATAAGCAGGTGAGGCTTTGTTCAAAGTCTGTCGCTGATGCACACACTGTCAATAGGCAGCTTATTTTTGTAGAACTACATTTATGTACTAGTTTCTGTATAATGAAAGTGTTTCAGCTCTTCATCTGGCTTCTACTTTTTTCTATGTGCATTTCTTTACAACAGTCCTTAATTTTATTCCCAGAAAAATGCTTGTATTTGTAATCACAAAACCTATGTTTGTCTCTGCAGGAATAATGTAAACCGTATCAATATTAATGATAACTTGACACACGAAGTAAAAATCAAAAGTGTGAAAGAGTCAGCAAAGTCGGAATAAAAGCAAAGCACAGCAAGAAACAACCCTTATTAGCGATGCAAACCCAAGCCGAAGCTCCTTTTAAATTCCATTGAAAGTGGATCATTTGCTGTGTGATGCAATTATAGTAAAGCTGAATTAATTTCCCAATCATAATAATTAAAAGAAATGCAAGATCATGAAGACACGGAGTGGAGAATTGTGGAATTGTTCTCAAACGACTACAGCGTGATTATGCCACATCTTCCCAGCATGAGTCTGAGCACGTGGCCTCAGCACCCAAATCAAATTTGACTGCAGATGATTTTGAGCGTTTGCCAGGTCTAGCTCGCACAATGTGGCAGAGCCTCCGCGTTCTCTCAGTGGGGACAGTCAATCAATACAAACTGATTACATGATTGGATCCCCCAGGCACCAAAACTTCATCAATCAATCACGGCTCCACCTTCCAGGCAGTTGCGCCTCGCCAACAGTCAGCTCAGGCAGCCAGGAATGAAAAACAGAAGGGGGGGATATGTTTGCTAAAAGCTGTGTGTTTTAGTTTAGGTGGAAAGGAGGATAGAAATAGAAGTAACATGAGGACATGGCTTCAGTTTTTCATCCAATACCACCCAGCTGCAATAGGGACAGGACATTGTTTTGTTGTTTTTAGGTCATGTATAGGGCACTATCCTTTCAGGATTGTTTGTTGACTTATTGCTATGCATATTTTTGTTGCAAAAGATACTTAAAATATAATACTCTCATTAGAGGTCTTCTTGATTCTCTTTTCCTCTTTGGAATCCCACATTTACGCAGATTTGGGTATGCTTTCCCACACTCTTCTGTTCATAAATAGCACACAAGAGAATGTAAGCATTTCTGTTGGGAAACAATGTTTAAGTAAAAAACAAAAAAAGGTTCACACACACGCGCGCGCACACACACACACACACGCACGCACACAGAGAGGACAGATGTATTGAGCTTTGTGGCATTTTGGCAGGAATATCATGAGAGTGGCCAAGGGATAGAGATGCTACAATGAGCTCTGACAAATATTGACCCGTCATGACTGATCCGAGCGGTTTGATTTCAGCGCATTCACACGTGGTTTTATTATCTAAAGCGGGGCTGACCAGGTGGACGCCCTCTGGGAGGACCAGGTCCTCAATCTCTCCTTAAGCCCTACAGCTTTATAATGAGAGTAAGGCGTGTTTAATTAGTTTTATAATGAGCCTGCTTGTTGAAGGTGACACACATAGTTGCCCACGTACACACTAGACAGGGGTTGCAAACAAAAAAATAATTAAAGTAAAGGAACTCACTCTCCTGTTGGTTGCACTCATAAAATTTGTAATTGTAAACTGTAAACATGATGGCTTATTTGGACCACCTTCGGGTGTGCTACATTATTAAAAGGACAGACCAAACATGAAACAATAAATGTTGGCCAAGTCACTAAGATGTAGTAGCTGCATAATTAGTTTTTCACATTTTTTGCACCCACAATCAGCATCTTATTCACTAAGCAAATAGTACAAATTAAATTGAAATTTGGCATAGTCGTGGGTTAACCTGGGTTTGATGGGTCGATTACTCCCACCTGACCAGCTGAAAAAATGTATTATTTCTATAAATAGACTGATTAGTGCAGATTTTACTGCTAATCATGTTATGTTTGTTTCTTTTGTTTAGTTGTTCAGTAGTGAATATGATCTGATTAAAAATAATGCCTTGATTCTTGATTCTAACAATCTGTATTAAAAAACATAATAAAGTTCAACTGAAGTGATAATCAATGTCTAAATAGATTTTAGATATACTTGAAGTTCTTCAAAATATATAGAAATGTCCTTTTTTCTCTAAGAGAAGATAATTCAAGGAAATAAAGTAGTCACCCTTTCAGACTTAAAGGATTTCTGAGATTTATTTATTCTGTTACAACAATATGTGCTGTAATTATTTGGAATATGTTGTCAATGAAAAAAAATGGTTTCTTGAACACCATTGGAAACAGGGCTTTGTAGGTTTAAAGTTGCAGAGAAGAAGCTCTCCAAGTCTGGGCTTGGACTTCGCTGCATTAAGTGAATCTCAATGTTCAAGTAATCCCAAATGTGCTCTGTTGAGATCTGGTGACTGTGGAGGCCATTGGATTACAGTAAACCCATTTTCATGCTCAAGAAACCAGCTTGACATGATTGGAGCTTTGTGAAAAGGTGCATCATTCTGCCAGACGTAGCCACCAGAGGCTGAGTCCACTGTGGTTATAAAAGGATAGACATGGTCAGGAATAATGCGCTAATAGACTGTGATGTTTACGCTACTTGTAATTGGTTCTAATCGTGCCCAAGTGGTGCCAAAGAAATTATCCGCTGCACCGTTGAGCCAACAGCACAAGTCTACAATGTTGACACCAGACAGACTGATTCAATATTTACAGTTATGTTGTCTATGCCATATTATGACTCGACTATCACAGCTGAAGTTGAGTCTTATCAGACCAGGCAACATTTTTCCAATCTGTTCTTGTCTGTGCAAAATCCACTGCTGCCATTTTATCACCTCAAAACAGCCTGCACATTTTCCTCTGACCTCTGACATCTTTAGGGCATTTTTATAAACAAAACTGTTGCTCACTGGATATTTCCCCTTTCCTGACATTTCTGTTTAAATGACATATATGGCAGTTCATTAAAATCCCACTAAATCAGCAGTTTCCACAAAAGCAATTCCAGATTCAAAATCACTTTTCCTCTCATCTATCAAATGTTCTCCAGGTGTTTATCTTCAGATCGTATCAAGTGTTCTTCAATTTAAATAGCGAAATCTAAAATAATTCTTAGCTAAACATTTTTTTAAATATGGAAATGCAACTCATCTACCTCAACTACACTGTATGGCAAAGTTCAGAAATCTTCTACAGCATACTTCCTTGTGTTGTCCCTTCCATATGAAATAAGACTTGTACTGGTACAGAAACTGTTTTAGTACATACTTATTTGACTTCAGTGTGTCTTTAATTCAATTCCCCTTTCCCAGCATTAGACAGGAAAAAAGGACATATATTTAACTCTAAAATATGTAACCCAACAGCAGCAATATCCGTCCTGCTGCTTAAATTATCTTGCAGGACATGTGGTGGTTATAAACAAGAGTTTGGCTTCACCAAACAAATATGCAACCTGAGCCTGTGCTTAAGGAAAACAGTCTTCCTTTCTCATGGATGGCTTTGCATCTTAAGCACAGTCTAATCTCAGGAGAGCTAAAAAAAACAAAAAATTACTTCTAAGATATGACTTGGCTCGAGTCTGGTTGGCTCTGTTGTAAAACTGCCAAACCTTCTATGATGGAGTCGCCTACCAAGACGTCTCTGCGGTGACTGTTTACATATGGGATGGATTATAAACGGTGATTTACAAGCTAGGGATGTTTGCATATAAACGTCTGTCTTTTCTTACCACAGTTAAAAAAAAACTGTGTAGATGACTTTGTTTATGCGTTAAAGGCAGTTTAAATTCAAGAGACATAGTCCATGTCTCGCGTCGCTGGCCAATCTATGTCCAGTTAACCTAAACATATGGATGATGACCTAGGAGGCAAGCAGCAATCTGTTCAATGATTCATTCCCAATCTGCCACGCTGACAAGGTTTCATCTGTTCCACAAGATCTTTATGTCTGCAGTACTTTAAACCAGACAAGGCACAGTCTATTTGCTTTTTTTCTACAGTAAATTTCTGTTACTATTCTGAAAATGCATTGGTATGCCTAAATGACACATATAACACATTTGATCTAAAGTAAAAGCTTTTCAAGAATATCTAAAGTTTAGCACTACATCTTTTATGCCTTAAAGACAGGCTGCAGAATGAAACTACATGCAAGACTAGATCTAAAGAAGATAGAGAGGGAATGTCAGGAAAGCAGACTTTGGAGCAGACTTCAGAGAGGATGCTTGCAGGCTTGTATCTCTACGATGACACGGGGCGCTCAGTAACATAAGGGTCCAACAACTGTTCACCTTTAAGCTTGAGTGGCTGTGCATATGGTCCGATTGCGGCTGACAGCCCAGGAGAGTGTGCATTGATTAACCCATATATTCATGATGCCTCTGTGAATGCTAATGAAGCAAAGCCCAGGACAGAGCTGAGCAGCAGTTAGCATTTAATGACAACAGAGAGCATCGCTGATGTGGAGATCTGTATCATTGGACTCGGCAAAGAGAGAGATATTGATCATTGCTATGAGACACGATGTATTGGTAAAACATAGCATATGTGTGTGTATGTGTGTGTGTGTGTGTGTGTGCGCGCGCGCGCGCGTGTGCTTGTGAAAGTTTGACTTAAAAAGTTTTCAGCTACAGAAACCTAAATTTCCCTCCACCCTAGCCTTCAACTGCATGGCAAGCCTCCAATCTTCATTTTACTGTTTTTGCAACTTGACCACAGTCTCCTCTCCATCTGTGCATATTCACTTCTTTTCCATCTCCTTCAGGACATGATTTCCTGCTTTCTGTTTCCTCTCCTCCTCCATGCTGCACGCTATCCCTCAAATCATTCTCATTGTTTGTCCGGTTCCCATGGCCCACCAACAAAAGCAGTGGGAGGGGGACAGCGGAACAATTCATGGCACCCGTATGGTCTTCATTTTCCTTACCGCAGTGCAGTCACAGTTCTCTTGTGTATTTTCATTTGTGTGAGCAAACAGTAGAAGGAAAAGCAAGAGAAGGAAAAAAGAGGACAAAGAGTTGGAGGGGAAAAGATGGAGCAGCTCAATTAAAGTCGGTCATGAAAAGCAGAAAGATGGACACCTCCCTGTGTTATCACAAAATTGCCTCTCTTAATACCTTTTACAATTTCAGCTGCACTAAGACATCCAATGACAATCCACTCTGCAGAGTTTTACCCTCAGGTTCAGCTCATGCAGTTATGAAAATCCTTTCAGTTTAGCCTCAAACACACCTACTCTTCCCTTGCTTTGAAAGCCCATTCTAGTGATTTCAATCATCAAATCAAATATCCCCTTCCCAGACCCCCGTTACAAACCGTGACTTTGAAAAGTTCAAGTCATTTAGCAGTGCACCGGAGAATTTCCCCACCCGCTTAACGCTCTCAATAAGCCATAATAAAGCCACTATTTGCACATGAGAGTATTTGACCAAGACTTTATTTGCCATAAGCTTAACATTTCCAGTCATTTCAAGACAAACATGGTAGCTGAGTCGCTAGAGCCACAGAGGTAAAACAGTGGGAGGTTTTTATATTGTTCAACACTGCTTCGTCCTTCAGTGTTGAACAATATAACACTGAAGGACGAAAATGTGTAAATTAGCAAAATTTTGCTAATTTTGCTAAATAAAATTAGCAAAATTTTATTTTTCTAATTGTGCTAAGTACTTACTAACCTGTGACTCTAAGAGTAACTTCACTCAAATGGTCTTGAGGCGTGTATTCATGAAATTTGGTGTCGTCTTTTTGTTTATTATAAACACTAAACACGGCTATGACATCACTGTTGTGCTCCTTAACTCTGATGCACTTAAAACCTTGTAATTATTGTTAAAAGCGGGGACCATTTTGGCCCAAATTGCACAATATTTAAAAGCACTCCCTGTGTCAGAGGAGCATCATCTTCCAGTGTGGTATTGTAGTTCTTCAGAGCACAACAGAGCTCTGCAGAAAATCAATTCTACTCAGCAAATGTAATGTGTTTGAAGCTGCCACCGGGCTTGTTTGTTTAAACCTGCCACAGGGCTTTCAACAAAAATGCATAATGTCATCATAGTGTGTCTGCCGCTTATTTGCATGAGGAAAAAAGCTTAATATCCTACATACAAATAGTAGGATGTATGATATTAAGAAATCAGACATTTATGCACCATAGATGTGTTACTGGGATGGTGTAGAAGCTGAACAATGCTTGGTTCAAAAATACTTGACATTTCATTTATTTGACATCAACTTAATTTAAGTTCCTTTCTGTGACTTCACAAATTACCCAAACACATATAACAGTGGAGTAATTTGAGATAATGCTCTGCTTTACAGAGGGATCAGTTGTTGTTTTTTTAACCGTATATGAATGCCGCATCACTGCATTCAGATGTGCATCAGCATTGCAATAAATTAACAACCTGAAGTCACACAATTGAATAATGTGCTCATTTTGGGGTTTTCCTGCTTCTTCCTGTGATGTGGAAATGTGGTACTGAATGTATTCACCCACTGAAATCCATTTAAATACACAATAGTGGAAAATAATTACTTTTTACCTGATTAGTGCATGCAAGCTGCGAAAGCTCCTTCTGTTTTCAACCCAGAGTTACCCAGTAGGATAAAACTACTCAGTTTAAATGAACCACCTGAGGCTACAAAGCAGTGTCATGATGATAGAAATGTCCTGTTTTATCAGACACATGAGCAGTCTAATCAGGAGCTGCCAATGAGTGCATCCATATGCTGCACTAAGCTCAGACGTTAAGTCTGTGGGTTGTCCTTGTGACCTTTCACCCTGCCGACACCTTTGCAGTGACAGGCCTGACCTTTGCTACTAACGTGATCTGCTGATGGCATTTATAGTCATGCCCCATTTCCACTGAGCCTGTCCATTTGGGTGTGATGGAATAGGATTGGAGAAGTGACCCTGTGCTCCATGGAGGCTCTTGGGAGTCTGAGATCATAGCTGCTCATTCAGTCTGTGTAATGACAGTAACTCTGGCCTTTAAACCCCCTGGACTCAACTACAGACATGATGGATGCCTTGCTCTGCTCACCTTAACTTACTGGTCTCTTTGAGAGTATATAGTAAGTTTTTTTTGTTTGTTTGTTTGTTTGTTTTTTGTTTTTTGCACAAACTATTTTTCCACTTCAATTTTTCGTCACATTATATCTCTTCTCTGTCTTTCTTCTTTGGTATTTGTTGTTTCTCTTCTTTTCCCTTGGCCATTAGACTGACTTTGCCTTATACTTCCTCCTCTCTCCTTCTCTTCCTTTCCCACTGTCAGGCTATCTTGTCTTATTCCCCAATGGCTCATCAAAAGAAAGAGCTGCAGTGATGCTATCTGTGCCCCTAGTCTGGACCTGTGCGTGTGTGTGTGTGTGTGTGTGGGGGGGTGTGTGTGTGTGTGTGTGTGTGTGTGTGTGTGTTTCTTGTGTGTCAGATTGCTTCTCATAAGACTGAGACCCCCAGGCTAATGTCACAACAGTCCTCTCACACATTTCCTAAGTCAGCTGCATGCAGTTTGTCTGTGTAATAAGCAGGGCCCAGTGTCCTCTAAAGTTAGTTCTGATGCAAAACTGACTCTTATAGAAGCTTGACCGTAATAAAGCCAAACAGGATGCTCTTGGAATGACCATGGTGGACAATGAGCTGAATCAGCTTTATCAGCCTCGTGGAGAGAGCTCATCATCTACAAGATAGTTTGATGGCCTTGCTACGATTGCTTGCCTCATATTATTGAATCCATGAATGTCAATGAGTTTCAAACTCACCATAAGAGTTTGCGTAGAAACAAATGTCTCCAGGCGTTGAGACTATGCATTTAAGAGTGCAGTCACATCAACCTTGTTTATTCTGTTTCAGTTTGGAAAGTCTGGTTCGTTTGGGGAGGAGTGAATGCGGAATCGAACTCAGAGTCGGACTAAAGCAAACTCTGGTCCGGTCGTGTAAAGATGGTAGGGACATATGGCAGAAGACTAAGCTGTAATTTATGCAAGCGGTGGTTCTACAAAATACTGACTCAGATTTCAGATTTTTATTTGTGAAAAATATCGAAACCAAATATAATTTTGTCCTCCATTTTAAGTTTGCATTGTAACATGACAAAACATAAAAAAAGTTTAAGGGGTAATAATACTTTTACAAAGAGCATTTCTACCTTAAAACACAGCATGGTTTCATCAAACAAAATTGGTTTTAAGTCATAAAAAAGGAGTGCTCATTACTCCTCTGAGCTTAGCCACAGATTTATTCTTTCACACCTTTGATGAAGTGAAAAATAAAGTTGAAAGAAAGAAGAAAACATTTTTAGCTCATTGCATTTCATTAAGAACATCAAGTTGTCTCCACACCTGCATGTAGCTATATGTTAAATGTATAGGAAGACAATAGAAATAATGTTTTAAATCTCTGAAGTGGTCAATGCAGTCACTTTTGATGATAAATCCTGCAAGAACATAATTTTATAAAAGCTTTTACAGGTGCGTAATGACCTCTTACATTTAATTAAAAGAAAGGAATAAATGAACATTTATGTACTTCATATTTGGCTCAAGTGGCCATACACGGAGATTTACATCAATTTGTGACTGTCTGAGGGCTGCAGCAAAAACGTATCTGAATTGTATGGTAGCAGCTTCTTTGTGCAAATGAATAATGTCCCAACATAATCATCATGATGTTCTTCACATACCCAGTTATGCTAAATAGATCATAATTAAGAGGATTATTGCATTAATTACAGTTAATGGATTAAGGCTCGTGTGACATCAGAGAATGCGAGATACAAATGAGGCAACAGATGTGTCTGTGTGATGAGCATTTCTATATTAACAGAAAAATATTTCTAATGTTCCATACAGCAATTTTTAAACTGAGTCACAGCAGAGGTACTTTCAATTAATTTTACGTTTCAAAGTTTACACATTTGTTAACTTGTTAATTTATTGTTTAGAAGATTAAGATGAAATATTAGACCTCTTTTTTTTTGTTTTCTTAAGAAATAATTTGATTATAAAGATCTGAAGATAAGAGCTTTATGAGGCTGAGAAGGTTTAAGACAGAATAAATCATTCTCTCAAAACAAGATGTGTAAATTTAGTATTTTTTGTACAATTCCTTTCATGGTCTGTCTCTTACACATCAATAAACTTTATAAAAGTGCACTGCTAAGTCACTGAAGTGTTCCTTTAATCTCATAGCATCACAACTATGTTGTTAGTGTCTCAGATTGATGGATAAAACCTTTTATTTTATGTGTTTGTACAGTAGAATGCTAAAGTTTAAGAGTGAACAATCAAGCATTCTCCAGATATTTTTGGGATCACAATATGCTTCATTTGACCACTTGCCTGTCAGCTTTTAGTACCATGTCCACAATGATTACATGGAAAGATCAAGGTTTTATTCTATAAACAAATAACCTGTTTGATACTCTTAGTAGAAAAAAGTTAGAAGTAGACAGCTTTACCTTTTCATGTCGATGACTTATGACTTATTTAATACAAAATAATTGTAAGGGAACAAAAGCAGAGATTAGAAAAAAAAAGTCTTAGCAATTTGCTTGTTGAAAGTTTTTCAAAAGTACTAAAAAAAGTAAGACTTTTGGGAACAACTAAGAACATAAACTGATGCGTCAGTGTGACACCGGTAGATAAATTAAACAAAAAAAAAAGTGCAAAACATGAGATAAAAAACAAATCAAACGATAGCTTCAATAGCCAAATATATCAAAACTTACAACTGAGTTTATAAAAAGTTCCCAGGTAAAGGTTTCCTAATGATCACGGCAATTCTTCAAAGAAATAACACCCAATGAAACCGGCTCGTGTTTTGGAACCGTTACAGGTGGAAATAAAAAGCAATTATCGACTGAACATAAGAGGTAATGTTAACACCTTTTAGAAATCAGGTTAAATGTTTTTATTTCTTCAAATTTCCAAATAACTATGCTCACTTTGCTTTATAAACCTGGAGATACGGGTTCATTCACCTCTCTGCCTTTCTCCCTTTCCCCTTATTCAGTTATAAAATTATTCTATTAAACCCATTTACTTACTATTATTTATGTATTTAAAACCTATCAAGTTGACTCACATTGAAAAATACTGTTGTGATCAGGTAAGTGGCAAACAACATGGGAGGGGATTAATACAAAAAAGCATTTGAAGGTGCCTTGTGTGCATTTCTTTTTTGTGCCTTTTTCATTAAGCATTTAATTTATTTTGTTTTGTTAATTTGCGCTTTACTTATGCTCTTTTACTTACCCTCCTGAAAGAAGAAATTATAAATAAATGATGGTAATGATAATCTATTTCAGATTTCCCAACTGAGATTAATAGAATAAAATGCATCAAAACTGATTTTTTTGGAGGAAACAAATCATCACTATACTGTCACTTCATCGGCTCAAGAAAATTTTTCTCCTCCATTTGTGTCTGCCTGATGGTAAAAAAAAAAAACTTTAATCTCTGTTTAGCTACAGTCAACAGTGATGGGTTTTGCAAAGTGGAAATTTATTGAGTGAAATGCAGAATAGTCATAAACAAATCTATTCTAAGCAAGCATACATAATTCTTACAGGTGTAATACCATAACTATGCTTGACAGCAAGCATTTATTGACTCATGGCTGCTCTCACCTTTTTCAGGCGTCCACTCCTTGTGCCCAGAAAGACCACATTGTGTCCATTGTAGATGTAGGAAGTGACAGAGGTCAGCCTGTCCCGTCTCTCCGTGAACACTGTCTGACCAGACACCAGCTGAGA
Source organism: Poecilia latipinna (assembly GCF_001443285.1). Classification (NCBI taxonomy): domain Eukaryota; kingdom Metazoa; phylum Chordata; class Actinopteri; order Cyprinodontiformes; family Poeciliidae; genus Poecilia; species Poecilia latipinna. The sequence goes on from NW_015112818.1 coordinate 407,219, forward strand.
GCCACCCAGGGGTTGGTTGATATCCAGGCCACAAAAGTGATCATCAATGGGAACAGGCTGCAGGGAGACACCCAGAACGTCAGGGTGAGTATAAGAAAACCATAAATAAAATAAAAGAAAGACGAGAGCTGCATTTTTAAAGGTGTGGCATGGAGAAAAGCAGGCAGGAGGGGAATGTAGGGAAGAACAGAAATGTTACTGAGGAGAAGAGATATAAGAAAGGAGCTAGAGATAATTACAGAGGGAGAAGACTGTGAAATACTGAAATGAGCGTAGACACGTGAATATAGGATGTAAATTCAAACTGATGTATGGTAAGCCTAACAAGCATGAAGTGCGCCATTTTCAGGGTTAAAAATGTTACATCAAAAGGGTATGGGCTGCCGGGCTTTTTAACAAGCCTTGGAGCCAGCAGATTCATGGAGCAGACTTAATAGCTTATGGCAAACACAAGAAAACAGTGTATTTTGTGCCTGTTTCTGTGATTTTCAGATTGCTTGATCTGACATCACACAAACACATAGCACAAGAGATGTCGAGTTTTGATTAAGCATCAAAGAAAGACTGAACGCTCAGCAGTCCTTCCAGATCTTCTAACATGCACCTCAAACCGTCGCTAATTGTCTGTCACTTAGTGTAAAAGACACCTTTTAAGCCTGCTAATTTCTTATTTCACATCTCCTACTTCTTTATGCTCACGTTAGGCCTTAATACGATTTTTTTTTCAGATCATCTGCCTGAGTTTTACTAAATTTGATTTTTGCACCAAGTTCAGCATAAATAAACCTGATGTCTTGCCCCATCCAACTAATTTCTCTTCTGACCTTCCTTTTGAAAAAAATAAATGCATTTTAGAAAACATTCTACAACATATCGTCCTCTGATCTAAAATATTGAGCTTATGACTGTTTCTATCTAAAGGACAGCAGACAGCTATCAGCTTGGGTGTAACACAAATGAAATCAACAAGAGATGAATTAATTAAACCATAAATTATCAATTTATCCATCAATCTATCATGTTTTATACATTTTAGATTGGGTTGTGGGGGAGGGATGTCTATATCCCGCTCTCCAGCAACATTACAGCTTACTCTGGGGATCCTAAGGTGTTTTCAGCCCTGAAGGGATCCCAGGGGATCCTCCCAGTAGGATGAACCAATAAAACCTTTGAATGGAGGCATCCGAAATCATCGCAATCTGATGCTTGAACTACATCAACCGGCTATTTTCAATGCAGAGCAGCAGCAGTCGCTCGACACCCGTTTTCCCCAGATAACGGAGCTCCATACCATATCTATGCGACTAATCCTGGACACCCTATATCGGAATCTCAGTTCAGTAACTATGCTGGATCATGCTTTTTCAGTCATGATCCACATTTCATGGCCATAGCTGAGAGCTGGAGAATGAACAGACTGGGAATTTGAGAGCTTTGCTTTTTGGCTCAACTATTCACCACAACAGACTGGATTAACTGCCCCATTATGGCAGACAAGGCCTGAATCTCTGTGTCCATCTCCCGCCCAATCCTGCTGTTAGCCTACTTGTCAATGAAAGACCAAGATAATTTGAATACTGCTGAAATATTATTGTTTTAGCACAGCAAGCAATAGTTTTAAGTCTTGATGTGCTCTCTCTGTCCAATAGTTTTTATCTAACGGGCTCAATTAGAAATGCATGAGGAAACTGACCTGTGACTAGAATAGGATGATTTTATCTTTAACTTGATCAATATTCTGCTAATTAGAAGCCAAAATTATATTTTCTTCACTCAGCATAAGCAGAACTACTTCATGTTAACAATAATGCCCTTCAGTGTTTAGGATGTTACTGAAGGAAGACTCGGTTATATATTTTGTGTGTCAATAAGGTGTTTGAAAGGAGGATTGTAGGAGACATGAAGAGAAAGAACTGTGTTTTTTTTTTGTATTGATATATATTCATTCAAGAAAAGATTAAACAAGCTAGATATATTCAGCATAGTAAGAAAAAAAAATGAATTGCATGTCATCAGTCTTTCTGGTTTAGTTTTACTCTATGTACAGATACCTTCATTCCATAATGGAGGTTTTTACCATATTTGCGGATTTTCAGCAATCCAGCAAACTGCTCTGTAACATTTGGCTGTTCCTTTTTTTTTTTTTTTTTTTTTTTTTATTACTTATCTCCCGTTTTGCAATAAACATCTTATTGTTACTACAGCAAGAAATGTACTATCATTTAAGGTTATTAAAGAGAAATCAAACTAATGAAGTTGGCATTGGCTGCTCAGAGCTTTACAAAATCAGTAATCAGAAATCTTTGATTGATGCATGTCAAAAATGTGCTAGTGTATGGCATGCATTCTTACATTCCCTTTGCATTGTACTGCCTTAAAGAAATTCCTAAATTTTTATCAAGCAGTTTTAAAATGTTTTAAAACTGTTGCTTTGTACCTCCTTACCTGTCTGGAAGAAAATTACAATAATCTTTTTTTTTTTTTTTTCCCCCAAGTGTGTTAATGATTGCTTTTGATATCAGTTCTGGCATTCAATTCACTCTGCAAGTCTAGTTTCACTTTAATGTTCATCGTTTTTGATAATTAATTGTGTGTTCAAAAAACAGTCAGCAGCAACCAATCGTTTCTTCCTAAAAGTCCAATTATGATACAAAGAGCGTCTTGCTTCATAGCGGGAAATTATTGTTGAATTACAACATATCACTTTTCCCTATCAGTAGCTTTTCTGAATAACATCACATCTTATTTAGACACACTGGAATTAATGTTTGAGTTATGAATCATCAGAGCAATTCATGTGATGGATTTTAATGTGTTTTATGGTTCACTTTCAGCTTATTTCCATGAGAGGCGCTCATTATGCGGAATTGCAGCTTTCACAAAGACTCAGACTTGGGCATTTACAAGAAAGGCCTTTTTCTCAAGATCAAGAACAGGTCTCGAAGGGCTCAAGTACTGCTGACAGTGACAAGAGCAGGAGGAAGAAAATTAGGGAGAGAAAGGCAAAGAGAGAGGTGGAAAAGGAGGTGGGAATCAGTGTTCAATCCCCTGAATGAAATCAAAGCTCTATACAAAACTCCCCTGATTAGCATTGTGGAATTTATCTCCCCAAGCTCTACTAACTATAATAGGATTCTCAGACCTGAATGCTTTCTTTAGCACAGGCCAGGCTGACTGCCTGTTAGCTGTTAAAGTTACAATCATAGTTATGGAACACCAAAAAAAAAAAATCTGTTGTTAAATCTGAGCATTTTTCTTCACACCTGCTGAGTTTACTTGGCTGGTCTAAAGACATGTGTGATATGAGATCTCTCTATTGTCCACTCACCGCCTTTGTGCACTGTACGTCCTTTCCCAGCAACCAGTGCAGCTCCAGGTTCCCCTCTCCCTGGTAGCAGGACTGCAGTCGCTCCTTAATGCGCATGTTGATGTCTTGGATAGTGAAGATGCAAAGAGCAGAATGATCTGAAGGATCATGGTACTGCTTTTGTCCTTTAGAGAACACAGCAAAGAGGACGTCCTCCTGGGCACTGATGTTGAGTGACTTAGCCAGCACCCTGCCGGCTTTAGATAGGTAAGCAGCCTGCAGCAGACGGTACTCCTCACCTCTGTGCACGCACCCCACAGGAAGAGAGACATATGAATGGAACTTCTTGTCACCTTTGCAGAGGCGGATGATTCGAGATGTGTAAAACAGGTCACCAGGTGAGCCGCCTGCAGGCATCCCATTTTCGGGAGTCTCTGGCTGGACGGTCATGAAGTAGACAAAGCTTCCGCTGGAGAAACCATAGATGTAGTAGATGTCAAAGTGCGGAACAAGAGCCAACGTGTCAGAAGGGATTTTAATGAGAGATGAAACAAAATCAGTATGAAGCTCATAGTCCAGCATGGCAGAGGACTCTGGGTCGCGAGGGAGCTTACGGCTGGAGATAGTTGGAAAGTAATCCTGTTTGCCGCCAACGGCAGTGCCAATGTACAGAGTGGCATCCTGTCCCTGGGAGGGAACGACAACCCCGTACATTGTTCCTGTCTGGTTGTCGCTGGACAGATAATGTTCTTTCTTGTGCGTGGGCTCTACGAGAATAAATAAGTCGTCTAGCCTCATCAGCTTGCAGATACCCTGATAGAGACTACCGCAGGCCAGCAGCCGGTTGTGAGAGTAGTCGATGAGCAGCAGTTTGTTGACATTGTCCGTAGAGGCCAAAGGCTCAGAACAAGGCTGAACTATCAGGGGAGGATAACATGCTTTATTATCATATTCTGGGCCTGTGTCGTGAGATACCAAAAGTGTGAGATTAGCGGACAACTTGTAGATCCGGTTGATCGCTCCGATGTACAGAGTCCCAGTGGACTGATGCACTGTCAGATGGTTCAACGACCATTCCCTCTTCTCAGACTGGAAGGTGTTCATTGTCTGTCCAAGAGTCATCTTTTGATCCAAAAAGACTAGAGTCAATAGACAGAGGGCCAGAGGCCATGACATAACCTTTGGAGGGTGGTGACCTTTCGTAAGGCTGTCGTATGTCCATCCTTTATCTGAGCATGTCCCCATCCCCACAGGGCTCCACGGAATGCCTGGCTCAGATAAATGGGGTTGCGTACCAGCAAATGTGAGGATTAGACTGAGGAAAATTGAGCTCAGAAGTGGCCTTGTCTTAAGTAATCTTCACATCGTTCTGAAAAAGAAAAGAAGAGAGAATTACTTGTTAATATAAAAAATCATTGATTCTTTCAAGTGAAAAAATTTTGTCTTCAGTATATGATTAGGCACTTCACATGAAGACCTAGGAATGGATGAGCTTGTGTTCTCCTTTATCTCTGCTTAGTCAGATGCAAGAAAAATCAAAGAAACAAGTAATCATGTGTTCTGTCTCCCCATATTTACTGACCAACAAGACAGTATGGTATTCTCTCTTTCAACAGGGATTCTCATTATATTCGCTGCTTTGTAAGGCAACACAAGCCAGCTTGCCATTCGCCACTCAGACAAAGCGATGACACAATGTAACTGTGCATTCCTGTTTGGGTGGCTAATTAAATGATCTGAATGCATTAATTAGGCCTCCATATTTTGGGCTCCGTGTTTTCCCTTCTCCCCCCTGTCTTGTTCATTTAAATGGTTGAATCCAGGAGGAATTAATCACTCTCCATTGCGGCTGATTCCTAAATTAATCAGGCTTTTTCCAGGGATGGCAGGGAGTCATTAGAGATTCAGGGCCAGCCAGCATCAACCTATACACTTCTCTGTTTAATTTCATTACCATATTTTATGTGGGTATTTCCCCAGAACAAACAATGTCTGGCAAACACATGATCGACTCAAAGAAGGTTTACATTACATATGTGAATGCTTGGTTTAATTCACATATTAATTTATTTAGGAACTTTCTTTTTGTCTCTGTTACTCAGTCAGATGAAAATGTTTCTGATGAAGATAAGACAATTTATCATCAAAATGTATTTTTTTAATCTCAAGATGTTAAAGAGATGTAAACATCCATCAGTAGAAATTATGGAATCTTTATTCCTCGTGATTATTGAGTCAGTGATTTATTAATTTTTTTCTTCTCAACATTCAGTGATTCCACAACTTTGCCTCTACTTCAGTCTTTCTCAAACTATTCTATAATTACTGCTGTGGTAGAGCTGGTGACAATGAATCGGGAGCAAGTGTAGGTGTGGGAGTTTCGTAAGTATGCAGCGTCAATGTATAATAACAATTTCATTTATTGTTTCTCTTTTCTTTTTTTATTTAACTTGTCCATCCATTCTTTGCCAGGGGAAATCTTTACATTTACTAATTTGGTACTTATAAAACAGAGAAAGAACCACTGCTTCACTTTATCTGGAGAAAAATCAATGCAATCAATTGCAAAATATGTTCAGTTTTTTTTTTCTGTAAAACTTTTGTTTGAAATAAACAAAAGGTTTTGAGATCATCTTCTTTCTGGTCGCATGCCACTAAATGATTACATTTCTCTTTGACTTCATTTGAAATAATTTGTTCAGAAAAACACGAAGACATACACAAATTCTACCAACATGTAGATTCTGCTTTGTGAAGACAGGGGTTGGATGAATTCATGTTATGAACAAGCCTTTTATCCACTTCTGAGCCTCTTAGTCTTGCTTGAAGGCAGATTTCATAAAGAAGCATCTTTACATTAAGACCCTCCCATCACATGAAATGCCATCTTTGCTCCAAGAGAAGCTTCTCCAACCCAGATCTGAAAGACTTTCCTAACTTTACTTTGCATAACCCCATCAGAGATACATGAAAACTTTTCAACTGTTTTTCTGTTTAAAAACCTGTGACAATTCCAGCCAAACGCCAGAAGACTTAATATCAAACCCAACTGTCTTTTTTGGCCAGTGCTAACCTAAACAGAGTGTTGTCACAGTTAGACTTATAAGTAAAGGTTAAATGAAGACAGCCATGTCAGAACCTAATATGGGGGTCTTGATGCGTTGGGGGCTCTCCATTAGCTGACTAACAGGATATCCAGCTGAGTTGAGCTGGAGCCAGGAAGTAGCGGATGGACTGTTACTGAGTAGGCTGGGGTGTATTAAGCTCCACTCCAGCATCTTCTGTCCATCTGTCCCCACAAAGCTCACGCAGCAGGACAAGTCACTCAAGTGCCTCGACCTACTCTGCTCAATTTGGCAGCCTCAGTGTGAGCAACCCCACCGGTAATTGGCCACTGAAGAGTAATATCTGTCACACCTTTTACTGAAGCATTTACATTTGAAGACAGCATTAGCTTTACTATATCACATTTACACAGTCTTAACTGAATCAATTTTTATTTCTAAAATAACAGAAGGAATTTTTTGCTTTTTCTTCTATTTCCATTGACTGGACATTAAAATTTGAGTTTGTTTGATTATTTCTCTAGGCGCTGAGATTTGGCAGAACATCTTGGCTCTCAAAATTGCATTTTATCTGTTTTGGTCAAAACACCATCCAGAAAATTCCAACCAAAAATCTCTCAAATCATCAGCTTTGAAGGCCGATAAGCCTCTCTCGTTTAATTCTAACATTTCATTTCAGGATATTTCTTTCAATATTTTTTCAAAAGCAAGTGTAATATTTCTGCTGTCTGTTGTGATGGTCAAACAAAGGCCTTTGGTTCATGGTGCGGGTCCTGTCTCTGAATCTGCCACAACAGAATGCCATACAGTGCTGTAAAAAGCCTTTTGAAAATTAGATCATAAAAATCTGACTGAACCCTTGGTGCCTGTTCTTGAGTTACTATAAAATAAAACAGCTGAATGGTTTTGTGTTTTCTGCCTGACTCGTCCCTGCTTAGCGGTGTCAATGAAGAACTTATTGGTTTAAATGTCTTTTCAAATAAAGTTCCAAATACATATCTTTTCTTTTGTGTGTGTGATTTACACTTTGAACTTCTGCAGGGTTTCCAGAATTTTCCTTTACTTAGCTTGAAATAATAAATAGGCGTACGCTCTTGAGATCTGACAGTAAATAGCAGATTAACTGATATTTGCAGAGCGAGGTTTGAGTCTGGTGTGACCTTAAACAGTCGACACCTGCAGTGCCTTCCCGAGGTTAATTTAGTGTTGAGAATCTACCTCTCAAATCCTCCGAGGTGTTACAAAACAGGGGCGAAAACTGGAGCAAAAGTGGCCAAGCATGCAGGGGAGCGGCAGCCTCATCATTTCATCCATTTCTGTTCTCCTGGCTTTGGTCACGTCTGAGGCGTGCAGTCATGCTGCTCGGTGTTTACCCTGGATTATGGAGACAGCTCTTCGCCCTGTGCAATCCTCCCTGCTGAATTCTCCGCCTCACCACTCACAGACACGCTCCGGCCCAGAAGTGACTCATGAACACACACGCACACACACACACACACGCACGCACACACGCAAACACACAGTGAAGGAACAGGGGTTTGCCAAGGCCTCTGGGGGGCCTTGGGCTCCCGATGGGCACCAATCATAATGCAAAAGAGTGAGAAGCCATGCTCTTGTTCACCATAAACATAACCCTTCGACCTGGATCAAGATGAGTGGAACTGATTCTATCTCTTACACCAGCTTTTAAAGCATTGAATGCTTTAGCAAAGTCTTTAGCTCAGTGTTAGAGATGTTTTACTTGTTCTCAGAGTCGCTTATTAGTTTATGGTTAGCATTGTTTTAATTTTGGTTCCTTCAAATGGAAAAAAAGAAAAGGTTTCTTTCATTCATAATTTTCATTACATTTTTTTTGCAAAGAAGTTTGTGGATTTGTAGGGACAAATCTCTTTCTCATCTCTCAAACAATATCAGATTTAGCACAAACAGCATTCTCCTCAAGTTTGCCTTGTTTGTTTCTTCTGGCTGCACATTTGTGTGAGATCGTGAGTGCCGCCGGCAGACTGTGCCGCGATCCTTCTAAAGGTCAGAAGCTGGATCTCCGCTCTCACACTTAGTCAACAATGGGATTCATTGTCACTCGCATCAGAGGTGATAAAAACATTTTTTTTGCTGTTGTTCTTACACTGGCCTAGATTTATAAGGCTGCACAAAGGCAATAACAGTATAAGACCACGGGGGCAGAAAACTGTCTGAATTACAGTAGTCATAACAACTTCTGCCCTCATGATTGTAATCGGGCTGTGCTGAGACATGCATGGTTCCTTAGCCTCTAGGTTTGTGGAGATAAAAAAAAAGCTTAAAATGAAGTTTCCTCCAACAAATCATCTTAGATTTCAAGAAAAGAAATCAGTAGGAGTATTTATAAACAGTATTCACATCTAAAACGTGGAAATTGAAGATAGGACAGTGCTGGTTACATTGCACCTACATGCTATGTCGTACATTTCTAGATTTGGAGCTACAGTTCATACAAACCATGTGCCTGTTGATATTACAATTATATCATTGTATATAATCTACTTCATGGCTGTCAAAATGTTGGTATTTTATTACAATTAAAACTCTGAAGAAAAAGGCTCACCTTTGAATCAAAATTAGGATAAACATCAAAATATTAAATTTGCCTGACAGTATAAGAAGATTATCTGTTTAACTTGTTATTGGCCCTATTTCTGCTTTATTCCCTAGCAGGTCCAAATGAATACCAGTCGATATGACCTGTGCAGCCACCATACGTCTCCAATTTGTACTGGAAAATGTTGGATATAAAATGACCACCGTAGCGGATATAGTTAACAATTACATAAGTGACATTAAAGAAAAACTTGCACTTGCTAAAAAGTTCTATTCTAATAAGCCAAGTTCATTTTAAGTTTTGTGTCTTAACAGTGCTATGTTGCTGTTTTTTTAAGACCAAGATTAAAGCTGAGAAATGTTGACCAGAAACTAGTCAGAACCCATAGCAACCTACCCCGCTGAGTCTTTGATCACCAAAGAAAATCTGATGCAAAGTTGACCTAAACACGCAGAAACAGAACAGAGTTCTTGCTGTGTGTATTTGCTTTGACAAAGTACAGGAACTTGTTTTTCAGTTGCTTGTTTATATGAATCCAAAGTCCAGACCAGATCAAAAATATTAACACCTATAACAGATCTTATATTCTGTTTCGCTATACAGTGAAGCAAAAACTTTACTTTGTATGTCTACTTTAATCTAAATGACTGCTGACAAAGGTGCTTACCAATCTTGCACTAATTAAGATGATAAAAAATATTGACATACTCTTATTGAGAATAAAAAATAACAACACATCTTCTTACTCAATGTTATGACTATTTAACGTCATAATTTATAAAAATAATTATAAAGACCGGGACTGGACATGGATAATTTAAAAGATTTTAGAACATTTAACTCCAAAATTGCCTATGAAATGGATGTAGTAAGAAATGAAATAACAATGTGTGGATACAAAATGGCCAAGTGATCTAAAGCTAACAAAAAGGGATACTTTTATTGGAGCAAAAATACGCATGGATGTCTATGGGGAAGGGGGAACTAGTGTCTTACACATTACACATGAATGGGCTGGGGGGGTGCCAATTGCAACCGAATTTGACTTCCAAATGAATAAATGAAGGCAATTAGTAGATCTGTTTACAATGTTGTGAAGACAGAAGTAGGTCAAACGTGGCAGACAGGAGGGAGGAGGGAGCCAGCGAGCCAGAGCCAGGGGCTGTCGCTGGTACCTACAGTGACGAGTCGAGGAACTAGGACATAAAAAACCGCCATCTTCATTAATGATGACTTTTAAATGAATGTCATATTGAATCACGGGAGACCAGTGGGGTTTATTAGAAAAAGCAATGTTTTGAGATCAGCCCACCGTATTATATGAAGGGGAAGCCGAGGGCAGCCTTCACAGTCCCCAATTATAGAAACACAGAATCAGGCTTTATATAGTATAATGTGTAGCAAGGATGTCTACACTGCTAATGGCCAGAGGATATGTTCACTTTGATGCCTCAATGTGGAGTCTTGTGACAGTTAGCCTGCGGTTAATTTTTATCATTTTGTTCAACAATGAGAAGTCAAACGGCAAGACGTTTTTTTCTCAGTCGGGGGGAGAAAAGTCACACACATAATATTTAAATTACTCACACTGATGTTCTGAAAGCCAGGCCACTGTGAATTCATTAAGTTTTATTGGCAGCGCTCTGTGCATCCCAGAGTTATTTTTATATCACCAAACATGACCCCTAACTGCCTTTTCTGCATGCTTGTTGTTTAGTTTATTGGTCAGCTGCAGATATTGCAGGCTTAAGGGCTCTCTAGCCAGCCACTAATCTTCCTGGTAGAGTAGAGGCGGGTGTCTGTGGGGAGCAGTAAAACGGCACTATGTCATCACAACGCGCTCGGTTTGTAGTAAGTGCAGGATGCTGCAGGAAACCTGGACACAGGCAAATGTGACATAGGGGACTAATTCCGGCACATCACCACAACACCATCAGGAGAACGCTCTGCAATCCATGCCATTATCTCAGAGCATATGCAATATACATGCTGATGCACCAATATACCCAAAATTGCCATTAAGAAAAGAGATGAAAGGAGCTGCCTCCTCTGTTACTGTGCATACATTTTTACTTATTTCCTTCTTCTATAAATCTTATTGTTTTTTTTTGTTGTTGTTGTTTTTTTTTTCCTGGTTGACCTCACACTGGCTCATCTCAACAGCTGAAGCCCTTCCATTGCATATATGATGAGGATAGGGGGAAAAGTCAGGGTGACCTCCAGCACCGTGATGAAAACCCGCGCAGTTCGACTGCAATAGAGGGTCTTCTATAATTCAGTGATCACAGAAGAAGACAGAGTGAGCTGTGTTTGCTTTGGAGCCAGACAGCATGTGTGCTGCATCGACTGCCCGGTACCTCCTTTCCTTTAGCGCCACTAAGGTGCAAAATGAGAAAAAAACAGAGGAATAAAAATGGTCAGGTTTTGTAGTTAAAACTGGATTTTACAACTGAAAGAAAGTTTAACATGCAAAGCTGGTAAAATTAGAAAACATATCACTGTAAATCTGGAATAGCTGTAATTTTTTTGTGTTCTTCTGGGGGGGTTTTATGTGTTTTTTCTTGTCTGAGCTGGTTTTTCTGAGCAGCAAAACAATATTTTTGCCCAGACTGATTCACTTACACCTGAGGGGGGCTATAATGCTTTTGCATGCATAAATCATAAGAATCTGACAGGAAAAACGCATTACATTTGGCAGACACTAGACTCCATCAAGCTTCAAAATGAGAAAAAATAATCAGAAACTGAGGTACAGGATACCTGTAAAACTCAAGTCCACAATTCTCAGGATGCAATCAAAAGACTCGTCCCAAATAAGACTGCATGTTTTTCTTTGGGGCCTCAGTCTTTGACCATATGGCTTCATGGAGTAGAAGATGCCAAGGTTAGGAGTGGCTGGCATGAATGATTAGGATCAAAGAAATTACAATGCAAAGGAACAGCTGCTACTTCCGCTGCTAACAAATCACTCTAAGCAAGAGGAGACAGTGATAGATGGCGAGGAAGGAAAAGGAACCGGAAGACGGAGACTGATCTTCTGTTTCACAACTTCTACTTTAAACTATATGTGTTGGTACAAAAACAATGGTCAGGATTTCAGCCACAGTGAAAATTTTGTGACCATTCTTATAGCGCAGCAGCAGAAAAAGAAGCATTTGCTCAGATTATACTTGCCTGTGTTCATAATCAGTGTTGCTTGCTTGCTAATTTTAACCTACTCAGAAATTCTACTGTTTCAAAATCCTCTTTTTAAGGAAATCAACAGAAAAAGAAGCAGCCTGGTGAGAGGATAGTTCCCTTTTTAAAGCAATCTATTAGGAATAGACACAGACTGTTCAACAGAAGTTACCTGAAAGGGACTGATTTACTTTTTTTTTTTTTCTACCAAAGCAAAATCCTGCAGAAATAACATATAATGTTCTGTGGAAAAAAAGTCCTACAAAGAAACAGCAGAGAGCTTGGTTTGTCGAAGCCAACAAACAATTATAGTGCAGCAGTCTAAAAAGTCCAGGTAGCTTTCTGGTATATGTAATCTGATGAGAGCCATTTTGAAGATGTTCCCACTGGGCAATCACACAGGCTTTTTTTCTGGAAATGGCTCCCTTACTTTCTTGTAAGACTAGCACGGGTAATGCATTCAGCAGGTTCCAGCAAATGCCTTGCCTTCCCAAGTTACAGCAGGAGAAAACTAATTTCATGATGTCCTCTAATGTTGTAGCTATGATTTCTTAGCAGAGGCAAAAGAGTTAGAAACTCAAAACCTTAAATTTTGTCTTTTAATCTTCAGAGACTGCAGGTTTGAGAAGGCTTGAATGTGCAGGTACATCTCATTAAATTAGAATATTGTTGAAATGTTTGTTTATTTAAATAAATTATTTAAAATAGTGAAACTTAACAGCGCTTCATTACACCCAGTGATGCACATAAAATGTTAATTTGTATTTATCCTCAGTTTATGGCTTACTGCTAATGAAAAACAGAAAGTTTGAATATTACAAAAGAGCAATAAAACATTGTATAGCTTATGACAGAAATGTGGGCCTACTAAAAAGCATGTATATGTACTGGACTCTATCTACTCAATACTTCGTCACCGGGTCTTGAGTTACATGAAGGCAATCAGCCTGTGGTTCTTCTGAAGTGTAAGGAAATCTAATTAGCTTTAATAGCAGCGTTCAATTTGTCTATATTAGTGGTTCTGATGTCTCACTCCTTCTACTTGACAATAACACACAGGAGTTCTCGTCTTAGGCAAGTTTGCTGGCTAATCAAGCACAGTCATACCACAGTCATTAAACCCCAGGCGTGGTAGTTTTGGCAGTGTTGTCAGCTGCCAAGTCCTGCTGGAAAATGAAATCAGCATCTCTGTTAAGCTTATCAGTGGAGGGAAGGATGAACTGGTGTAAATTGTTCTTGTGGAAAAAACACAGTGGACCTTGAACAGGAGATGAAGCTTTCAATTATTGTGGAAACTTCATTCTGGAGTTGAAGGAATTTGAGTTCTGTGCCCATTCACTTGTCCTCCATGCGCTGCGACTTTAATTTCCAATTGATAAGAATATAATCATATCATGCAAAATTGACCTTTAATCTAAAAAGAGGGAATTGTAACTCTGACCATCCTGTGCTATTTTGTGACAACCAGGCCATCTTCATTTGAAATATTTCTTCCTTTCCTTATCTTGCTTTGTGTTAGTAAGCAGTAAGAGATAACATTTTTCATCTCATTTTATCTCATCTTGCAGCAAAGAATCTCTTGTCTCTGACTGCCACAGTTTACAGCTGCTCAGAAACATGACTGAGTAAAAAAAAAAAACTAACTCTGTGGCATCTCTCCAGTTGCAGCACCCCGGTGTCACTACGTATCCTCCAGAGTGGCTTACAGGAAGGGTTGCAAACACGTGATATAAAAAAAAAGAGGTAATTTGAGATAAACTGGTCCATTCATTTCTATTAGATATTTAACATTCAAAGCTGACATTCAAATTAAAACATTTTATTATTTTAAAGTTTGAAAGCGCTATTTCTGGCCGTTGGAAGAAGTTGAGAGAAGAAATCCCTCAACGCTGTCCGCTTCTTTCATATCCATATGCTACCAGCTTAACTCAGTGCCAAGGAAAATCTTGCAAAACTCACACATCAGCAAAGTTATTGCAGTGTTTGTATCAGCAGTGGAGTGACAATCTGGAGGCAGTGCACCATATTGCACGACCACCATCACTGCATGCTGAGTGCCGCTGCCAAGAGCTGCCATCTGGCAGGTGAGCTGCACTCTTTCCACTTGTTTCTTTTCTTCCACTTACCTCTCTCCACCACAGTTTGTCACCACCTCTTTCTATCGTCTTCCTCTCTGTTTTAGCCTTCATAGCTCCTCTTTACTCTCTCTACCTCTACTTGTTACTCTGTCTTAGTCTCCTGATTACATGTGAGGTTTCTAGCTGCATTAAGCTCCCTTCAGGCCTGGATAAAACATTAAAACAAGGAGAAGCGCAAAGATTAAAATCAAATAAAGGTAGCACAACAGCTTATAAGTTGTGCCTAATGAACTGCAGTTTCACCATATTTCTTCCCCCTGACTGTTTTCTCGCCCCTCTTTGTCTCTTCCACTCTATGTGTATGCAAAGACACATCAGGTGCAGAATATATCAGAGCTATATGTATGAGGGCACAAGCTGAGCTCTCGACATCACCTCTTTCCTCTGGCTTTAGCATCTGAACAGTCCACTTAAATTACTCTCTCCATGAGCATCTACAGTAGAGGAGGGTGGAAAGGGCGAGACTCAAAGTTAGGAGGTGGAGGGGGATCTCCAGCTACGGATGATAACATTGAGTTTCTGCGCACTGTGTAACTGTGTTACATACACTAATGCATTATTGCAGTGACCGTGCATCGCCTTTCCCGCTGACCCACATTTGCACTCCCTGTTCTTTAAATTACTCAAAAATCAATGTCACATACGCAACTGGTTGTTCAAATTAAGATTTTTTTTTTTCTATGCAGAAGAACAGAGGAGTGTTCCTTCATTGTTCTTTCCCTGTAGGTTTGAGAGGATTCCTTTCGATCCTCTCAAACCTACAGTAGCTCATTAATCTCTGCAGAGGTCTAAGATAACACTTAACTTCTCGCTTGTGGGTGAAAGTGACAGAGACAGATGTTCTAAATTACTTCACCTACACCGGTCCAGCGTTGCCTCCAGGGGTAAGAGACTCAACAATAATGCAGTTTCATCTGCAGTTCTTCTCGAAAATGCTCCAAAGAGCTCTGTTACAGATGAACACAAAGATCAATGGACAATTTATAAGAGCACTGTGTATAAAATCTTACAATTGATTGAATTAGAAATTCTTGAGCAAATCTTTACAACATGTGAAACACATGTGAAACCTGATGTTTCAAACAGTGAATAAAAACCCACTTTTTCTTCATTGTCTGACATTAAATCACACTACACTTTTTTTGTTTTAGGTCAGTTAAGATTTCCGTTCTATTTGCTAAATACCAAAATAATAAACATGTTTTAAGATAACTTTTTTATTTTTTTGTTATAATGCTTGCAACCTCCCCCTTTTTCCTCTTCATGTAACAATATCCAATAACAAGAGCACTGCACTCAATATGCATATTATTATTATTAGCTGATTGAAC
Organism: Poecilia latipinna; assembly: GCF_001443285.1. Taxonomy (NCBI): domain Eukaryota; kingdom Metazoa; phylum Chordata; class Actinopteri; order Cyprinodontiformes; family Poeciliidae; genus Poecilia; species Poecilia latipinna. The sequence goes on from NW_015112818.1 coordinate 422,815, forward strand.
TGCAATAAATGTTAGCTCATTATTTAAGTGCCATGTACTGAAACTTGCTTGCAAAATATTTGATGACACACGTTGCTTATGCAGAATAAATTGTGTTAGACAGTAAAGTGACGATAAGGTGGTATTAAGAAACCAAATCTTTTTTCAGTAAAATTTTAATTATTTTTATTTCAGCAGCTGGATACACCACTCACTGTCTGGGGTCTATGTTTCCAAAGAACCCAATGCAAAATAAATACTTTTTAATTATTTTTACTCAATTCATAGTTGCTCACAATATTTACTAATATTATCTCATATCAAAAATTATCTTATTATCGTGCAGCCACGGAAAAAAAAAAAACAATTAGCTTCTGTTCATCGATGGAAGGACATGTCTAAAAATAATTACTTTATTCCTGAGACCGTTTAAAAACTGTAACCTGGCTTTTGATGTTGCTTTTGATGTGAAGACTACTTCCCTGTTGAGTGGACTTTCAGTCCAGGACATATTTTACAATTATACTCTCTTACCAGCTTCATGCATCATCTTCACAAAGTCTTTTGATTTTGTTCTGGGATTAATATCTGCATCTTGCATCAAAAGACTGAGACAAAGAATCTGTCTGCCTATAGAACGATATGAATATGACACCTTCAGGCATCTGAATATTAAACCAGAAGTGAATGGTTTAATATTCAGGAGGTCAACAGTTCCCCTAGTAACTTGATTTAGTTCTAGTTCCCCATGCCTTCACACAAGGACACAGTGTGTTTGAGGTGTTTGTCTTGAAGTTGTTCCTTACCAGTGCCTCAAAATAACTTAAATGTCATGAAATAACCAATCAAAAGACAGCAAAGTTAAGATAATATCCTCATCTACTAATCTTAAGGCACTGGGTTTATCTGAATTTAAAGAAACTGATAAAAACATTGTTAAAGTGAGGGCAACTGTATGACAATCACTATTTGCCGTTTTGAAACAGTAAGTATTAAATACTTCACATCTAACCTGTGCCTATTTTGAAGCCTAAAGAAATTAACTCAGCAGTAACTCGGCTTTCTAGAAATGATAATATTTCCTTGTGAATACATCCTTTACTGTTTTTCTTGAAAATATTACTTTCCATATTATATTACTTTTGGTATATAATATGGAATATAATATTATTTCTTGTTTTTCTTCCCACAAAAAGGGGGTTTTTACATCAGCATGTTTAATCCTGAGGTTATTACTACCGCAGCAAAAGGCTCTGATATTTACTTCACAGTGAACAAAATAATTCATGACTTTTATTATTTGGTAAAAGTGGGGCTTTGTTGATCTGCTAACTACTACATCACAGGCCTAACCAAGGTTTAATTTACTGTTATCAATGCAACAGAGAGAGAAAATGAATGTGAAGATTCGTTTAAATCCTAAAATTAGCAGGCAACTGATAAAATGCTGAAGCACATGACAGGCGAGAGCATGCCAAGAGAGAAGCCAATTTTTATTTTTTTTTTTCCTCTGTCTTTCTCTCTCTCCACAAGAGGCTTTACTCACTCTGGAGGGGCCAGGAGAATAAAAGCTAGTCCAACTGGCTGGCCAGATAAGCCAGACCAGAAAGAGCACACAGACAGAAGAGAGGGGTTCATCTGCTTTGCATGAGGGGTGAGAGTCAAAAAAAAAAAAAAAAAGATGGGAATCCAACTGCCTCCCCTCCTCACCCTGTCTCTTCCACCAAACACACACAGGGACAGTCACATACGGGGGCTTGAACAAAGATGCACTTGGTCAACAGCATTGTCGAGGCTGGCACAGCTCACAGCTCTGTGCTCTTTAGGACTCAGCCTTCATCATCCCGGCTCCTGCCCCGGCTTATCAGCATCCCAGTGGCTTGCACTCTGCCCTGCCTGCCAAGGCTGCAGGAGGAGGAGATAGGGCAGCAGTAGTGGAGGGCTGACTGACTGACTCTGTATCTCCAAGCTTAATACTTCACTCTATTTTTTCTCTCTCCTGATGACCACTGATCTGATGCGCTGCCCGGAATAATCCACACGCTTAGAGAAAAAAATCCTCACAAGCAGGCTGCTGCAGTCTTTGTCTAATACAGCTGAAGGAAATCTATCCCCTGATGGTGTCATTATTTTTCCATCTGACCTGATGAAGAGTTGACCTGCCTCTTGTCAGTGAATGTGATGGAAAACATTCACATTCTTCTAAGAGCATCACCTGCGTCTCGTCACAGGTGGTCAGCAGAAATGTTTTTTAACAACAAGTGCACAGCCTCGTTGCAAGGCTCAAACGGTGCGTAAAGTCATGCAACTTTCGGCTTCTGCACAATGATGGGTGGGAAAAAAAGCAAAAGGTTGAGTACTCACCTTGAAACAGCAGGAGACTCATTCATGAGTGGGGCAGAGTCGGTGATTCCTCTTGGGTTTGAGCGCAGCGTCCGGCCACCACCTGTCCGTCAGTGGATCAGATATGAGCAGATGAATGAATTTATTCTAAGTGCTGACGCGCCGCGCAGCTTGGAAAGTCATCAGGACAACAGTGAGCATCTCCCGGTGATCCGCTGAGAAGGAAGCGGCATCGAATGACCCTCTCGTCTCGCTCAGGGACTGATCATTTTCTCTAACAGGCTGCCACGGTTTCTCTACGCTCTCCCTCCCTCCCCCTGTCTGTCTGTCTGCCTGTCTGTTTGACTGAGAGTGGCTGTGAGCTTCACAGTGAGGATGCCGGTGATACATGAAGTCACCCATCAGTTCACTTGCACCTCACGTACGGTGTGCGGTTTTTTTTTTTTTTTTTCATTTAGACCCAACCTCCATCGCGTCATCCAGTGGCCCAACACCAACGCTGTCCTATGGGCTACTACTTGATTTCATTACCTACGTAATGAAATAGCACAAACAAACTTATTATTCATTGTGTTATTTAAAATAATATTTTTATATAAATATAGCAAAACATTTAATACATTTGGAAGCCTAAAAAGTTTTTATAAGACCCACTCGGTCTCAGATTAAATATGATCAGGCTTATCCATGGGGACATGCCAAAGGATTACAGTATTGATATTAGGCAGACACATCTTCTCTGAAACAAAATAAAATTACTTAGTAGCTCCATCCTTACTGCAACCAGTTGTTAAGATACCAGAAAGACACGGAAAATATATTTTAATTCTGTATATATCAACAGATATCCCTATATACCCAGCGTTTTATTTTAAAACAGAAGACAAGATGCATGTACACTGCAGTTTGGACAAATGACTTTTAAATACCGCCATCTGTAGGAAGCCTAACGTAACTGCAACTCTTCGGCGCTTGAATCATCTTAGCTGTGAATGAAAAGCTTCTTTGGGGACGGATCTCGGGTAATTGAGGGGTAATTATTATTATAAGAGACCAGAGTCAATGCCTCAGAGAGAGATGGATATTTTAAGAAATTATTTTGAAAAAAGAAAAGACAAATTTTAACAGAAAAGGTAAACAATGGTAGGATATTCTGAAGGACTTGAACAATAGCAGAATTCTGGATCAGCTGAAGCTTTCTGATTGACTTTTTAGGCAGACCTGTGAAGACAGTGTTGTGGTAATAAATTTGAATAAAGATAAAAATATGGATGAGTTTCTTAATATCTTCTTGGGATATTAATTCTTGAATACTGGAAATGTTCTCAAATGACAGAAGGCTAACTTTGTAATTGTCTTTATGTGTCTCCGAAGATTCAAATCTGGGTTCATCACTATGTCCAAATTGAGACACGCTATGAGGGCCGTTGCATGATGCATGGATGTCTCTGCTTTTAATGAAAAAGTATTCAGCATGCCTCACAAGCACATACTCATTAAACTCACCACTTCCACAGAACTGCTTACCTAGCTAAAAAGCTCAGCAGGCAGGTCTTAAATGTGTATGTGTGCTGGAAGGAGGGAAGCAGGGCCCATTGCCCAGTTATCCCTCCTCTTTTCATTTTCTGTTTGGTGGGCAGGAGATGAGTCAGAGATTTCAGACGGGCTACCTGTTTGGGGTCCATGCTTCCCCACGGCTCAACAGATGGGAGCCACCCCTTACTGGGACTGGGTCAGGCGCAGGAGCTCTTGACCCGCTGTAATTTCCAGTCACTCACAAGCATATTACAGTTTGAAAGCAGGAAAGCCTGCAGACATACAAACAAACCCAAATGTTGAGATATATTCTCAGGGGAGATTATGCACATGAATGGTGCAGGCAGCATGTCCACAGATGCATCCATGGCATGCACTCCACAGCTCTAAAAGAGACATTTATTTAGTACATGTTTTGATCAGTAGTCAGTTTTGAGAGAGAGAATTGAATAAAATAGTTTAATGTGTTTAGTCTAATTCAGGTTACATCAGCATATTTATCCAGACATAAATCCTATGTTGTCGCGGTCCAACCTTAATGTGTAAGTTATTGTAAAAACCATTACCAGCAGGGTGCTTATATGAAAGCAACGCAGTAGCTGTGAGGATTTTTAGTGCTAGGCTTTCGACAGTGAGCATGTAACTGATTTGCCAGGAATTGTTATCTGCACCCCACAGGTCTAATTTCAGGGCGGTTGCAGTTTTGAATTAGTTTTCAAGATGCTGTGCAAACTCCTGTAATCGTTCCTTTAAGAGTGCCACTTGTATGGTCATAACTCTGGAGTGAATTCACGGATAACAAAAGCCACAGGTTAGCCACTCACGGGAAAAACACTCCAAGGAGGCCTGCCGCACATGGTGGGAACACAATCTCTTAGAACAACCTTATTATGTTGTTGTAATTGGAAAGCGCTTGTTGAATCTTAATTTCCAATGAAATTACAGCAAACATATTTTTGATCCTGGTTAAATGGAAGCTAGAAGCTCAAAATAAACTCACTGAAATTACTCCTTTTATTTTAATTTTTTTGTTTGTTTGTCTTTGTTCTTGTTTATTTTAAGATTATTATTGCAACGCATGATGGGTCATATTTACTTCCTTATTTGAGTACATGATTCATATTATCCTGAGAGATAAATGCAAAATAGTCAGTGGAATGTAGTTAAGATAGTTACATAAAAACACATGGCATCCCAATGATTGCAAACTAGGTCGTAGCTGGAATGCCTCATTTCTCTTCACACAACATAAAGTTAGATGATAAATTATTGCTAAGAAGGCCATCTTTTTATCTTCCTGACTAAATTAAATAATTTTCTTAGGGTTCAGGTTTTTAACTTTAGGTAATGCATAACCTCCAAAAATAATAACTCTGACCCATTCTAGGCCCTCCATATTGGAACCATCCAGTTCCTCCAGAGTGAGTGAAGCCATCCTATAGATTTACTATGTTTTACTCTAAGTGCAGCATTCTCAGCCATATTAGGTTTAATTTCCACCCTATAAGAAACAGACAAAAAACATTTCCAGAATTCTAAAATAAATTGTATGCAGTACATATATTTTTTTTTTATGTCTAGTTAATTTGAAGTCTCTTTCTTGGCTTCCACTCACGGGGTCCGATTAGATTTATTTTGCCATGCAAGGCGTTGTTGAAAGTGCCCTTCTATCGAATTAGGACAATCAAAATCAGCTGCACTGTAGCTTTTGGAATAATACATTGGCATTTTCTTTCTCACATTTTGTTTCTCACTTTTATAGTGTAGTTGAAGAAACTTTTATTGATGGAACAAGCTAAAGTATTACTTGTCAAACTAATGAAACATTGTTAAAAAAAAATGTTTACAAATAAAAACCAGAAAATGTTGTGGTTTAACTTAGTCCACTATACTCTAATAAATCCAGTGCAATTAGTTGACTCCACTTTCAAATCTACTTCAATATATCTATAAATATATACATATATGTACCTATATATGTCACCAATAAAGATTAATTAAATGGCTGATGATATCAACAGGTTGTGGAAACGCACAATAACAATTAATTTGAATCAGGTGTATTGGAACAGTGATGAATGTAAAAGTTGTAAAACAGGAACTGTGAAGGTCAGACTTGAGTTACTGGTTTAAACCATACTAGTTTGTGGGCTAAAATTTTCCAGTCTAAGATCAGATATAAATCCATTGAAGAATGTGAAGTAATACTAACAGAAACTCTACGTCCTTTCTGTCTGAGTTTCACCTGTTTTAATCAAGAATTTCTGTCTCTTGACTGGCAAATTTGGTAGACAATACCCCAAAAGACGTGCAACTACTACTCAAGGCAATAAATAGAGTGCACTTTACAATTTTCAGGCTTTTAATTGTACAAAAAGAAAAGGAAAACCATTATAATTTATGTACCTCTTTGCTTCAGACTTTTACATAAAATCCCAGTGATAAAAGGTTTTCATAATGTGAATAAATTGAAAAAGATGTGTAAATACTTATAATAGATACTGTTGATGATGATTTAATCCCCTTTGTGTGAACCCAGAAAATACCATCAGTAGGATGTGATCCAAAATTTAAGTAACAGGCCAGTGATATCTGTGCCTAATGTGATTTAGTAAAGAATCCATTTTAAGTTGGATATTTGTTAACTCTTTTATGAGCAGACTTTTTGCTGAGACATAAATTACTTCTTCTGATATGGGAAATGAAACAGTTTAACACATACGGTAGGTACCATTTTAACACCAAAGATTCCCTAAGTACCATAAGATGAAAAACTAGCATAGAGTAGATGGTCATCTGAAATCTCTCTGGTCTTGTGTCAGAACAGACTTGTTCTGGATTATAATGATCCTGTTTCTTGGATTCAGATTCTGTCCATCTGCTGAGATTTGGCCAAACTTTTGTCTGTCCTCAGAGAGCCGGCAGAACTACTGATCAGCCACCATTTAAAAAAAGAAAGAAAAACCAAGGAAAGACTGACTCCCTACGAGCACAGTATAATGACATCAAAGTTGCTTTATTTTTTTGCTTTTCATCCTTCCTTTTCTCTATATATTTTACCATCTGATTATTTTACTTTGTCAGTTGACTGTGGCACAGTTTTATCAATATAAAATCAATAGAAGGAAACCACCATGTGGCAGACATGAGACACGAGAAATAATAGCTTTACAGTTTTCCCTTCATGTTCCAGAAAAGGGGATTTAAGCTGTCCTGAGGAGATTCACATGGTGGAAACACTCCACTACTCCAGTGCAGCTGTAAAACAGTCTCCAAATTTAATTATAAAACTAACAGTAAACCTTCACTCAACACTCAGTAAAACTGCAGCCTTTGCACACATGAAAATGAGACATGAAAGTCTAAAGAAACCCCAGCACCTGGAGGTAATCATAGCCACAGCTTCATCAGCATTTGCAATTAGTTACTTTGGTAACAGCGGTGGTCATTCGCACAGCCCCAGCGTGTCGACATACATGATATTCGGTTCGGCCATTGTTCTGATGTGTTCATTATGATTGTTACGCTGTTGCTCCAGGCCTTTCTCACAGACAGGACCCAAGTGGAGCAGCCAGCGAGATGCAATCTACTTCATGAAAATTACCATAACAACACAAAGCTCTGGAAGCAAGTAAAGAGAGGCGCAGGCAAACTGAGCAGCAATAAACGACGACCACAGGTCCAATCAAACTGTCATAACACTGAGAATAATAACAACCAAAAGCCATTAAAACCATTCACTCTGAAGCATTAACACCTCAGTGTATAAAGAATAGGACTGAAAGGACCCTCATATTTCTCTCTGTTTTGCCTAAACAGGCACATTTTACACATCTCACTTCCATCATCTCCAGATTTTAATAACACATTCATCTACGGGAAGCTGCTACTGGAAAACAATTATTTATTCACTTTCACTTGATTGTGAGTAGTTTCTTCTGAACATTTTAATTTCTGTTGAATCCTCCATATGAACATTCATTGGCAGATGTTTCAATTCAACAACAGCCAGACTGGGTGTAATTTTTAGGTGAGAATTAGACGAGGTTGTTTTTAGCCAACCGCGTAGCTGGGAAACATAAATGAACTTCTGTTGTTTTGAAATTTGATTTTGGTAATTTAAGATTCAACATAAATATGGTAGCACTGAGAATTTAAGTTGTGAATACTGTACAGTTTTCTGCTTAATTGTAGCTTAAATGTTAAAAAAAGAACGCTAACATATCAGTGAAATGCTGACACTCCATTACGGTCGAATTTAGATGTCTGCATAAAAACACCTTTTCTTTTATACTGTGTTGTCAATTGGCTGATTCCTCCTTACATCACAGTTTTTTGGGTCCCCTCAATTGCATACACCTTTTATACAACATATTTTCTATAGGACTGAGATGATTTTGTGGTGGACATCTGCAAAACATTTAAGCCACTTAAAGACAATCATCTGATGACATGCTTAGGGTCATTGTTAATTTGGAAGACCAATTTCTGCAAACACTTTAACTTCCTGGCTGTCTTGAGATGATGCTTCAGTTCGCATATTGAAGCATCTGCATAAGGTTCTTTTCTCACGATGCCATCTTCTTGTGAAATGCGCTAAAACATGATACGGCCAGCATGAAGTTTAAAGATGGGAATCTTACAAGCTTTCACTTTTTCTTGCTCTTCCATCCTAGTTTCATCATTCTACGGGACTCACCTCCAAAACTTTAGGACTTTATCCCTGAGTGAATGTGCGATCTGTGTGTGTATGGATTTCTGTTGTTTTTGGAGTAATGGGTTCTGCCTCACTGAGTGGCCTTTCAGCCCATGTTGGTACTCTTCCAACTTCAGCCGCCTTTTTCCAAAGCCTTTACTTTTAGTTGTGAGTTTGGAGCAAAGCACATTCATGTGGACAAATAACTTGTTTTCTTCCTGTGAAATAGGTGTTTGGAAATGTCCTTTGGGTTTATATTTGCCTGCTATTATTTGTTTGAACAGATTAAAACATCACCTCCAGGCATCTGGAAATTGTTCCTGAGGAAAAACCAGACCTGCAGAGGTTCACAATTCAACATTCAACATCTTAGTTTATTTCTTTTAATTCCCCAATGATACCACACAAGGTAGCAGTGTTTACATGAAGTAGAAATGTCTCCAGAGGTCACCATAGAGCAACTTGCCCTTCTTCCCAATTAACAAAATTAAACTAAATTAATATGAATTAGTTTTTGTGCTGGTTTGTGTAGCTAAAATCATTGCTGCACAGTTGACTGATTTTGTAAATGTGGTGGCGACTGGTTGACATTCGATTACCTCTGGAAATATTTATTAATATCTTTAAAATGAGAACATATTTTTGCAGTACAAACCAGAACAAACATTTAACACCAATTGTTAAAAGAAATAGCACGTAAACTTGATTTGAAGGTAAGTAATTCTCTGAAAATGTGTCTGCCACTTTTCTGATTTAAATTGTTGTGGTAACTTGAATTGATTTTGTCTTATTTAAGGTCAGACAGTGACAAAAAGCAAGGTTCCTCATCTTTTGAAGCCCTGGGACGTAACTCAGTGCAAGATGTTGCGTCTTAGCTGCTACCTAAGGAAGCTGCAGCTGTCTTGGTTGTGAAATGTGCAGTGTGATGGAACCAGGTAAACTGTCAAGATAACTGTCAGACAGTGTGATTACAAAAAACAACAGAAGATTAAATCAGCAACAGCTAAAGAAAACCCATGATGGTTTTTATAGATGTCAAGTCAAACACATACAAGAGTTTCAAGTTTAACACCCTAATAAAAAATATAACTATCAGCTTGTTTATAGTGTGAATGTGCTGGCTTACAAATTATAAATAGGCACTGGTACAGCCTCGGCATGTTTGGGATTACTGCAAAGTCTTGTCACAGACTAGTCGCAAAAACACATTTTGTTACATCCAAAAGGGAAATGCAATTACCCAATTTACTGCAGCGAGTTTTTAACATGCAGCTTTACTGAAGGTTTTTATTGGTTGAGCCAAAGCCGGTGCTTATAAATAATGATAGATTAGCATTGTAACTTTTATATCATGTAACTATTGTTGGTATATTTTTATTGGTATATTGTTGGTTATTGCTTGGTAGTATAAGCAAACCAGCCATAACTGTTAACAATTTATTTCTTCAAGAAATGTTATCATTCAACAAAGCTACACCTACAGCGACACAGTGTGATGTGTAGATACATCAACAGTGCAGCTTTTGATGCTTGGGTCACTAAGCCAGGATCAGTAAATCAACTAGTTTAATGTTGCATTGTGTAAAGAAAATATTTTGTGGCAAACTCTCTTAATAGAATGAGCCAAGTAAACATTTCTTGTTTTGGATTTTATCAAACGCAGTGTCAGTGTTTTTAGCTCATTGAACTAATGTTAATTTAATCACTGGAGGCGTGTAAAATCTGCTGGGGACAGTTGCTGTTTTTCATAGCTACTGACAATAAATGGGTTTAATTTTTCTCTATATATGCATGTGTTGTAAAAGAACAGATATAACATGAGATTATAATGAATTTTGAGCGCAAACGTGTGTTCGTCACATTTCTCATGACTCGTGAGTGTAGAATGTGTAAAAAGACAACCGCTAATTTTAAGAGAATATGGAATCGCTGTAAAATAGGTCTATACTTTACATTGGAAGAAAGCCAAGAAACCCTTTTCTCACTTAGCTGTGAATCTGTGAGCAGTAATGTGGTGTGAGGCTGTGAAACAGATGGCAGAATAACAACATATTGAAGGAGTAGACGCTCCCAAAACAGTTTGTGAACTTCTCTCCTTCGTTTTGCAGTGAATAAAACAAAAAAGAGAACTGCACATGTCTGGACTGAGATGTCTGATGTTGTTCCTGGGATCTGTTGTAGCCACTGCTCCAGTTTGGGGGTGACTGCCCCGAGGGCCCCGATGACCACAGGCACCACTGTGGTCTTCACCTTCCAGGCCTTCTCCAGTTCCTCTCTGAGGCCCTGGTACTTCTCCAGTTTCTCATGCTCCTTTTTCCTGATGTTGTGGTCACTTGGTATTGCTACATCCACCACAACGGCTTACAACTATCCTATCCTCTATCCTTGCTGATAAAACACAAAGCATGATACTGCCACCACCATAGTTCACACTGGGCATGGTTTGTCCAGTGATTCAGTTTTCTGTCATGTATAGCAGTTTATAGCACATAAATTTTAACTGGACTTCTCAAATCAGTGTACATCCTTCCCCATTTTATTTCTCAATATGGATATTTGAACAACACAGTTGCTACCTCTGAGGCTAATTGTTTCCTGTTTCAGAAGCAATAAATGTATATATAAGCAATTATTAATTAATCTTTTCTTCTCTGTTGGGAATGTATGCTTTCATCTCTTGTTTTAAAGGTCTTTATTAGTCATATGAAAACTGCCTTTGGTGCTCCTCTCCTCTGTGATTTTTTTATTCATTGTTCATAAAATCAAAGTTTGTACGTTGTCACATCTCTCCACACAATTATCGAGAAATTACATTTCTCCAGATGATAGTGATTTTTTCTCTTTAAAGAGATTTTGAATTTATACTCCTTATAAATGGACTAGACGTGTTTTGTCGTTTACCTGGAGTGAATGCAGTAAAATGTCGGCCACTTTCATGGAGAGCACACCGAAACATGCCATTGTTGAATTTAAAGTAAAAGAGTACCGATTGCAGTACTCTAACATGAAACATGCAAAGCACTTTAGGCAAAACATCTCTTCAGCTGGCTCAAGGAAAGAAAGTGTGATTAATTAAGGAATATCAAATTTGCATTTATATAGTTTTTTTGTTAAATGTCATTTGTTTAGTAAAAAACGGCAATTATACCCGAATAACTAATTGTGCCTGTTAGTGTTTGCCTTATCAAGCACTGCTTTCTAATTATCTTCAATGGGAGGAGCTGTTCAACAATAAATTTCAGACGTGTTTTACAGACATAGTTGTTCATCAAGGAATGATAGGATGAAGTTCTTATCCTGCTGTAAGAAGGTGTAAGAAAACATACTTTTTACTTTATTCTAAACATCAACACTGTGCTGTCCTGCTAAAGAGTACTTTGGCAATTGGATGTGGAAGGCCAACCATGAAATCATCACTGTGTTTTTAAGTTCAGGTTGCCTGGTTAAACAATTTGCTTAACCACCTTCCACTGAAATTTTGTCTGCAGGTCACTTGATGCTAATTTCTACCAGTTTTGCACAAGTGCAGTACAAATAAAAAAATACATGAAATCATTGTGTTAATTTAGTTACGAGAAAACTAAAAGTGTGTGTCAGATTCTGACTGTTTTATTCCACTGAGTTATTGGATCAAAATACATTTTAAAACCATACACTACAACCAGACCTAATTCACAAGTTCCACAACAGAAAGAAATCGGGTCCAAAGTTCCTTCAGTCATAAAACAGAAATTGCCTAAATTAACTAAATTAAGAGTAAGGTTCCCTTTTTCTCAGCTATAATAGAGTGAAAATTAAGTTCTCTGATCCGTTTGTAGCAGCTCTGTTTATCACTTGCTTATTGCTGTCATTATCCCACTGCAGGAGGAGGCGGACAGTTAGAGTCAGTTGTGTGTGAACATGATATGAAATCATGCGGTTCGACCAATCAGTCATGCATTTTTATCAGCTGGCATTTGCTGACATTTTGTGGTTTCTGTTTTTTTCACATTGTTATACCAAAGAGTTGTAATCTAACAGTGTTGTAAAACTCTGAGGTGTTTTACAACACCTCATAGATATACTATTTAAAACTTTTTTTGAAGCCAGAAGCTGTGTTGTCTGATTCATAAATTATATATGTGTGTTTAGAACTTAACTTTGATAAGATATTTAATAAAAATAAAAAAACATTTAAAGACATGCTTATTAAAAACTAACCCTAGCCCTAATTTCACAGAGCTTTAAAAAATCTAACTGTTTAAAATCAAACTTTGATTATTTATTTGGGTATTGTCATGATTAATTAGAACATTTATGGAAAAGTTTGTTTGTGAATAGCTGAACTAAGACCTTCATCACAGCCAGAAGGTCAAGCACAGGATCACGTTTGTATGAAACATTTGTGGTTTCATTGATATCCTTTCTTACAAAATAAACATGATTATTATATAGAGCTACTGTTCAGAAAACATTTTATTATAATTGTCAGGTATTTGAGTGTCAGGTATTTGCTTGGCATGTCAACAATAAGTAAACTGTGATTTGAATTTTATTTTGGACTGAAATTTTAACTTCTGCAAATCGTCTCAACCCTAAAAGTGACTCCATCTTTTCTTTTCTTAATTTGTATTCAGCAACGGTTTGGTAAAATCAATGTGCACTTTAATAAGGAAATGTTGCACATCAATGAAAGCAGTTCGGTCATGGGTAAATATATAGACAGAAAAGCAATGAACCTCACTGAGGCCAGATACCAACCCTATCAGCAAAAAGACAACATTAAGGTGACATCAGTACATTTATCCTCCTGTCCCCTGATAGATCTGATATGTGTGACATACACCAAAAAAGATAAAAATGGAAGACACTCTACACAGAGAAGGTTTGTGCAACATTTATTGTAATTTACTCTTCACAAAAAAATATTTTATCTTCTAGTGAGGAAATTAAAGTTTATGAAACAGAACTGAATACATAGTGTATCATTTTCCCTTTTATGGCTTCATCAGTCAAATACATTTCCCTGTGTGCTTGGCTTGACAGTAAACGTAACCTGCTGGGAAGTCTACCTGCTCCTGGAGGTCATTCTCTCTGCGAACAGGTGGAGAAAATGTGATCAGCACACTCAGCAACTCCCACATGCTGCAGAGTAGGATGCACTCTTCATGCCAAATCACTCTGGTAACCTGCCCACTTCACACATTAGAGACTTGTGCATCTATATGTTCTTCAGAAAAAATGTAAAGCAGGGCAAAAATCAATTTTTCATTTCTTAGGGATTTGAGAGAGCCAATTTTGTTATCAACAAGGCAAGTTAAAAGCATTAGGAATGTGTTATAAGCCATCACTCAGGACACAGTGCATCTCATTTTAAAAGCACTTCCAGATTTAGGGCAAGAGCATTTTAAAAGAGGGCATTAAAAGTCTTGAATATGTTTGACCTTCTTACTGGAACTTATTTGCATCTGGCTTATTGGATGAAAATACTTGTCTGCATAAAAATAATTGTGTTTTCCTTGTAGGCAGAATAAAAATGCCATACAAATATTCTGTAGAAATGACTTGAGCATATCCTGTGGCTGCAAATTGGTGTGGTTAAATATAAATTTGGATTCATAAATAAAGCAGAGTGAATCAGCGCTGTCAAAAGGATGAAAACAAGTTGAGGAAAAATGTGTGTTGTAGCCATTTAACCAAAACCGCAGCAAGGATTCAGAGTTGCCTCTCTACAGATATTCCAGGGGTCACTTGTAGAAAGCTCAGCACAAACATTAGAGATTATTTTGGTTTAATTTGCAGAATATGAAATGAGCCACTGACCTTGATTAATAATTCTTAAATTGGTTACTGAACGTGTCTGTTGATGCGTCCTTTTTAGGACCCTAGCACATTAGTGTGCAGCACTGATTAACTGTCTTTAGGATTTCTTTCTCTTTCCACTTTCAGCTTTACTATTGATTTTCTTCACAATATACACAGTGAATGGAGTCTGTGCTTAGAATAGAGCATATGCAAATTGTTGCTCAAAGATTGAGCAAACAAAGCCAGTGAGAAAGAAGTGTTGACTCACGATCTTCTAAAAGCAGAGTAAAGTAATCAAATTGATCCTTTAAAATAGATTTGACTGGCACAAACTCCAGATTTTATTATTATTTACCTTTATGTTCAAGTTATTTTGAGTTATAAATTTGCAAATAATCTGTTTATATAAAACTATTTTTGATGCCTGCTTTCATGGAAACAAGCTAACTTTAGACTAAAATGAATAAAATTGAGGTTCTGTCAAAAGAAACTAAAATTACCTGCACATTATTCAACAAACTCTATCCTACAATGTTGTAAATGAGAGTATTAAAAGACAGCAGGGGAATATAAAAAAATATATTTATGCTTTTTTTCTCCAGTAAAACATTTTTACTGTACAAACTTAATTTCTTTCAGATACAATGTTTTCATTAAGCTTAAAAATAAGTTATGTTTGACTTATTGAATTATTTTAATGGATTTGTTTATTGTGCAAATGTTTTATAAACTGAGATCCACCTTAAGTGGAAAAATGTGGACTGGACAGCTATTCGTCATACACTCAACAGACTTGACCTTACAGATAAGATAAACTAAGAAGAAAAGAAATGCTGAAGGAGCCAAAAGTTGTCTGAGTAGCATAGGGGAAACACCAAAGCTGGACTACAACCTTAAATGAGCAGCAAGAGCTACAATGTAAAGGTTTCTATGAAAGTATTTTAAAGTGTTAGAATGGCCCAGTCAAAGTCCAGACCTAAGTCCAACTGAGAATGTTTACCAAGGCCTGAACATTTTGGGTTTTGTCTATTTGGGAACAAGAATGTGCAAGAATTTCAGTCTTGAGATGTGAAAAGCTTTTAGCTGCAATTGCAGTAAAAGATGGTTTTTACAAAGTGTTGATGCAGTGGGGCCAAATTCAAATACATGCCACACTTTTCAGGGTTTTTTTTACATTTAAAACTTGCATAATTTTCCATTTACCTCACAATAATTTTGGATTGGTCTCAACACATCACATAAAATCCACGGTTGTGGTTGTTGTGTATGTTTTTACTCACTTCACCTTCAAAATACAAGGAGTCTAGTACAATCTGGTGTTAAAGTGGAGACAGGATAAGGAGCAACAGGAAGTCAAGAGCCACATTAATTCTGCCTCAGTGACTGAGATCAAGTTCTTTAATTGCTTGAGACATTGGATGCTCAAATACAAAACACTAAGGACAAGTGATTTTTTTTTTTTACATGTAAATTAAATTTTAAATCTTTTTTTCAGGAGGCACTTTATTATACAAATGGATCTAGAAGATAAATTGATGGCTTTCCTGAACCACATATTTAGTTTATGTGAAAAATCTGGATGTTTTTCTAATCCCCAGGGGAAATTTATTACATCAATTTTTTAGCTTGAGATTACATTAGGTTTAATAACTTGGTTTCCTTCCATGCTCCATTGCCTTCTAAGAAACCAAATGAGCCTGAAAAAATGTGGCATGTGAACCTCAAATCATTACGATTCTCACTACTCGTGAGTCACATTGTTTTTGGCATGCAGATTGTACCTCTGCTGTTTCATTGAATGGAAAGTGTTTGAGGAAAAAGGAAAGCAAAAATCACCACCAAACACTGAAAATTATTCTTTTTA